>NC_088415.1:94525196-94632696 GCF_034236695.1 Oncorhynchus nerka
CTATATAGTGGTACTACTATAGACCAGAGCCCTATTCCCTATATAGTGGTACTACTATAGACCAGAGCCCTATTCCCTATATAGTGGTACTACTGTAGACCAGAGTCCTATTCCCTATATAGTGGTACTACTATAGACCAGAGCCCTGTTCCCTATATAGTGGTACTACTGTAGACCAGAGTCCTATTCCCTATATAGTGGTACTACTATAGACCAGAGCCCTATTCCCTATAGAGTGTACTACTATAGACCAGAGCCCTATTCCCTATATAGTGCACTACTATAGACCAGAGCCCTATTCCCTATATAGTGGTACTACTATAGACCAGAGCCCTATTCCCTATATAGTGGTACTACTATAGACCAGAGCCCTATTCCCTATATAGTGCACTACTATAGACCAGAGCCCTATTCCCTATATAGTGCACTACTATAGACCAGAGCCCTATTCCCTATATAGTGGTACTACTATAGACCAGAGCCCTATTCCCTATATAGTGGTACTACTATAGACCAGAGCCCTATTCCCTATATAGTGCACTACTATAGACCAGAGCCCTATTCCCTATATAGTGCACTACTGTAGACCAGAGTCCTATTCCCTATATAGTGCACTACTATAGACCAGAGCCCTATTCCCTATATAGTGCACTACTATAGACCAGAGCCCTATTCACCTATATAGTGGACTACTATAGACCAGAGCCCTATTCCCTATATAGTGGACTACTATAGACCAGAGCCCTATTCCCTATATAGTGCACTCCTATAGACCAGAGCCCTATTCCCTATATAGTGCACTACTATAGACCGGAGCCCTATTCCCTATATAGTGCACTACTATAGACCAGAGCCCTATTCCCTATATAGTGCACTACTATAGACCAGAGCCCTATTCCATATATATTGGTACTACTATAGACCAGAGCCCTATTCCCTATATAGTGGTACTACTATAGACCAGAGCCCTATTCCCTATATAGTGCACTACTATAGACCAGAGCCCTATTCCCTATATAGTGCACTACTGTAGACCAGAGCCCTATTCCCTATATAGTGCACTACTATAGACCAGAGCCCTATTCCCTATATAGTGCACTACTATAGACCAGAGCCCTATTCCCTATATAGTGGTACTACTATAGACCAGAGCCCTATTCCCTATATAGTGGTACTACTATAGACCAGAGCCCTATTCCCTATATAGTGGTACTACTATAGACCAGAGCCCTATTCCCTATATAGTGCACTACTCTAGACCAGAGCCCTATTCCCTATATAGTGCACTACTATAGACCAGAGTCCTATTCCCTATATAGTGGTACTACTATAGACCAGAGCCCTGTTCCCTATATAGTGGTACTACTGTAGACCAGAGTCCTATTCCCTATATAGTGGTACTACTATAGACCAGAGCCCTATTCCCTATAGAGTGTACTACTATAGACCAGCCCTATTCCCTATATAGTGGTACTACTATAGACCAGAGCCCTATTCCCTATATAGTGCACTACTATAGACCAGAGCCCTTTTCCCTATATAGTGCACTACTATAGACCAGAGCCCTATTCCCTATATAGTGCACTACTATAGACCAGAGACCTATTCCCTATATAGTGCACTACTATAGACCAGAGCCCTATTCCCTATATAGTGCACTACTATAGACCAGAGCCCTATTCCCTATATAGTGGTACTACTATAGACCAGAGCCCTATTCCCTATATAGTGGTACTACTATAGACCAGAGCCCTATTCCCTATATAGTGCACTACTATAGACCAGAGCCCTATTCCCTATATAGTGCACTACTATAGACCAGAGCCCTATTCCCTATATAGTGGTACTACTATAGACCAGAGCCCTATTCCCTATATAGTGGTACTACTATAGACCAGAGCCCTATTCCCTATATAGTGCACTACTATAGACCAGAGCCCTATTCCCTATATAGTGCACTACTATAGACCAGAGCCCTATTCCCTATATAGTGCACTACTATAGACCACAGCCCTATTCCCTATATAGTGCACTACTGTAGACCAGAGCCCTATTCCCTATATAGTGCACTACTATAGACCAGAGCCCTATTCCCTATATAGTGCACTACTATAGACCAGAGCCCTATTCCCTATATAGTGGTACTACTATAGACCAGAGCCCTATTCCCTATATAGTGGTACTACTATAGACCAGAGCCCTATTCCCTATATAGTGGACTACTATAGACCAGAGCCCTATTCCTTATATAGTGCACTACTGTAGACCAGAGCCCTATTCCCTATATAGTGCACTACTATAGACCAGAGCCCTATTCCCTATATAGTGCACTACTATAGACCAGAGCCCTATTCCCTATATAGTGCACTACTGTAGACCAGAGTCCTATTCCCTATATAGTGCACTACTATAGACCAGAGCCCTATTCCCTATATAGTGCACTACTATAGACCAGAGCCCTATTCACCTATATAGTGGACTACTATAGACCAGAGCCCTATTCCCTATATAGTGGACTACTATAGACCAGAGCCCTATTCCCTATATAGTGGTACTACTATAGACCAGAGCCCTATTCCCTATATAGTGGACTACTATAGACCAGAGCCCTATTCCTTATATAGTGCACTACTGTAGACCAGAGCCCTATTCCCTATATAGTGCACTACTATAGACCAGAGCCCTATTCCCTATATAGTGCACTACTATAGACCAGAGCCCTATTCCCTATATAGTGCACTACTGTAGACCAGAGTCCTATTCCCTATATAGTGCACTACTATAGACCAGAGCCCTATTCCCTATATAGTGCACTACTATAGACCAGAGCCCTATTCACCTATATAGTGGACTACTATAGACCAGAGCCCTATTCCCTATATAGTGGACTACTATAGACCAGAGCCCTATTCCCTATATAGTGCACTCCTATAGACCAGAGCCCTATTCCCTATATAGTGCACTACTATAGACCGAGCCCTATTCCCTATATAGTGCACTACTATAGACCAGAGCCCTATTCCTATATAGTGCACTACTATAGACCAGAGCCCTATTCCATATATATTGGTACTACTATAGACCAGAGCCCTATTCCCTATATAGTGGTACTACTATAGACCAGAGCCCTATTCCCTATATAGTGCACTACTATAGACCAGAGCCCTATTCCCTATATAGTGCACTACTGTAGACCAGAGCCCTATTCCCTATATAGTGCACTACTATAGACCAGAGCCCTATTCCCTATATAGTGCACTACTATAGACCAGAGCCCTATTCCCTATATAGTGGTACTACTATAGACCAGAGCCCTATTCCCTATATAGTGGTACTACTATAGACCAGAGCCCTATTCCCTATATAGTGGTACTACTATAGACCAGAGCCCTATTCCCTATATAGTGCACTACTCTAGACCAGAGCCCTATTCCCTATATAGTGCACTACTATAGACCAGAGTCCTATTCCCTATATAGTGGTACTACTATAGACCAGAGCCCTGTTCCCTATATAGTGGTACTACTGTAGACCAGAGTCCTATTCCCTATATAGTGGTACTACTATAGACCAGAGCCCTATTCCCTATAGAGTGTACTACTATAGACCAGAGCCCTATTCCCTATATAGTGGTACTACTATAGACCAGAGCCCTATTCCCTATATAGTGCACTACTATAGACCAGAGCCCTTTTCCCTATATAGTGCACTACTATAGACCAGAGCCCTATTCCCTATATAGTGCACTACTATAGACCAGAGACCTATTCCCTATATAGTGCACTACTATAGACCAGAGCCCTATTCCCTATATAGTGCACTACTATAGACCAGAGCCCTATTCCCTATATAGTGGTACTACTATAGACCAGAGCCCTATTCCCTATATAGTGGTACTACTATAGACCAGAGCCCTATTCCTATATAGTGCACTACTATAGACCAGAGCCCTATTCCCTATATAGTGCACTACTATAGACCAGAGCCCTATTCCCTATATAGTGGTACTACTATAGACCAGAGCCCTATTCCCTATATAGTGGTACTACTATAGACCAGAGCCCTATTCCCTATATAGTGCACTACTATAGACCAGAGCCCTATTCCCTATATAGTGCACTACTATAGACCAGAGCCCTATTCCCTATATAGTGCACTACTATAGACCACAGCCCTATTCCCTATATAGTGCACTACTGTAGACCAGAGCCCTATTCCCTATATAGTGCACTACTATAGACCAGAGCCCTATTCCCTATATAGTGCACTACTATAGACCAGAGCCCTATTCCCTATATAGTGGTACTACTATAGACCAGAGCCCTATTCCCTATATAGTGGTACTACTATAGACCAGAGCCCTATTCCCTATATAGTGGACTACTATAGACCAGAGCCCTATTCCTTATATAGTGCACTACTGTAGACCAGAGCCCTATTCCCTATATAGTGCACTACTATAGACCAGAGCCCTATTCCCTATATAGTGCACTACTATAGACCAGAGCCCTATTCCCTATATAGTGCACTACTGTAGACCAGAGCCCTATTCCCTATATAGTGCACTACTATAGACCAGAGCCCTATTCCCTATATAGTGCACTACTATAGACCAGAGCCCTATTCCCTATATAGTGGTACTACTATAGACCAGAGTCCTATTCCCTATATAGTGGTACTACTATAGACCAGAGCCATATTCCCTATAGAGTGTACTACTATAGACCAGAGCCCTATTCCCTATATAGTGGTACTACTATAGACCAGAGCCCTATTCCCTATATAGTGCACTACTATAGACCAGAGCCCTTTTCCCTATATAGTGCACTACTATAGACCAGAGCCCTATTCCTATATAGTGCACTACTATAGACCAGAGACCTATTCCTATATAGTGCACTACTATAGACCAGAGCCCTATTCCCTATATAGTGCACTACTATAGACCAGAGCCCTATTCCTATATAGTGGTACTACTATAGACCAGAGCCCTATTCCCTATATAGTGGTACTACTATAGACCAGAGCCCTATTCCTATATAGTGCACTACTATAGACCAGAGCCCTATTCCCTATATAGTGCACTACTATAGACCAGAGCCCTATTCCCTATATAGTGGTACTACTATAGACCAGAGCCCTATTCCCTATATAGTGGTACTACTATAGACCAGAGCCCTATTCCCTATATAGTGCACTACTATAGACCAGAGCCCTATTCCCTATATAGTGCACTACTATAGACCAGAGCCCTATTCCTATATAGTGCACTACTATAGACCACAGCCCTATTCCCTATATAGTGCACTACTGTAGACCAGAGCCCTATTCCTATATAGTGCACTACTATAGACCAGAGCCCTATTCCCTATATAGTGCACTACTATAGACCAGAGCCCTATTCCCTATATAGTGGTACTACTATAGACCAGAGCCCTATTCCTATATAGTGGTACTACTATAGACCAGAGCCCTATTCCCTATATAGTGGACTACTATAGACCAGAGCCCTATTCCTTATATAGTGCACTACTGTAGACCAGAGCCCTATTCCCTATATAGTGCACTACTATAGACCAGAGCCCTATTCCCTATATAGTGCACTACTATAGACCAGAGCCCTATTCCCTATATAGTGCACTACTGTAGACCAGAGCCCTATTCCCTATATAGTGCACTACTATAGACCAGAGCCCTATTCCCTATATAGTGCACTACTATAGACCAGAGCCCTATTCCCTATATAGTGGTACTACTATAGACCAGAGCCCTATTCCCTATATAGTGGTACTACTATAGACCAGAGCCCTATTCCCTATATAGTGGTACTACTATAGACCAGAGCCCTATTCCCTATATAGTGCACTACTCTAGACCAGTGCCCTATTCCCTATATAGTGCACTACTATAGACCAGAATCCTATTCCCTATATAGTACACTACTATGTACCAGAGCACTATTCCCTATATAGTGGTACTACTATAGACCAGAGCCCTGTTCCCTATATAGTGCACTACTATAGACCAGAGCCCTATTCCCTATATAGTGCACTACTATAGACCAGAGCCCTATTCCCTATATAGTGCACTACTATAGACCAGAGCCCTATTCCCTATATAGTGCACTACTATAGACCAGAGCCCTATTCACTATATAGTGGTACTACTATAGACCAGAGCCCTATTCCCTATATAGTGGTACTACTATAGACCAGAGCCCTATTCCTTATATAGTGGTACTACTATAGACCAGAGCCCTATTCCCTATATAGTGGTACTACTATAGACCAGAGCCCTATTCCCTATATAGTGGTACTACTATAGACCAGAGTCCTATTCCCTATATAGTGCACTACTGTAGACCAGAGTCCTATTCCCTATATAGTGCACTACTATAGACCAGAGCCCTATTCCCTATATAGTGCACTACTATAGACCAGAGCCCTATTCACCTATATAGTGGACTACTATAGACCAGAGCCCTATTCCCTATATAGTGGACTACTATAGACCAGAGCCCTATTCCCTATATAGTGCACTCCTATAGACCAGAGCCCTATTCCCTATATAGTGCACTACTCTAGACCAGTGCCCTATTCCCTATATAGTGCACTACTGTAGACCAGAGTCCTATTCCCTATATAGTGCACTACTATAGACCAGAGCCCTATTCCCTATATAGTGCACTACTATAGACCAGAGCCCTATTCCCTATATAGTGGTACTACTATAGACCAGAGCCCTATTCCCTATATAGTGGTACTACTATAGACCAGAGCCCTATTCCCTATATAGTGGTACTACTATAGACCAGAGCCCTATTCCCTATATAGTGCACTACTCTAGACCAGTGCCCTATTCCTATATAGTGCACTACTATAGACCAGAGTCCTATTCCCTATATAGTACACTACTATGTACCAGAGCACTATTCCCTATATAGTGGTACTACTATAGACCAGAGCCCTGTTCCCTATATAGTGCACTACTCTAGACCAGTGCCCTATTCCCTATATAGTGCACTACTATAGACCAGAGTCCTATTCCCTATATAGTACACTACTATGTACCAGAGCACTATTCCCTATATAGTGGTACTACTATAGACCAGAGCCCTATTCCCTATATAGTGGTACTACTATAGACCAGAGCCCTATTCCCTATATAGTGGTACTACTATAGACCAGAGCCCTATTCCTATATAGTGGTACTACTATAGACCAGAGCCCTATTCCTATATAGTGCACTACTGTAGACCAGAGCCCTATTCCCTATATAGTGCACTACTGTAGACCAGAGTCCTATTCCCTATATAGTGCACTACTATAGACCAGAGCCCTATTCCCTATATAGTGCACTACTATAGACCAGAGCCATATTCACCTATATAGTGGACTACTATAGACCAGAGCCCTATTCCCTATATAGTGGACTACTATAGACCAGAGCCCTATTCCCTATATAGTGCACTCCTATAGACCAGAGCCCTATTCCCTATATAGTGCACTACTATAGACCAGAGCCCTATTCACCTATATAGTGGACTACTATAGACCAGAGCCCTATTCCCTATATAGTGGACTACTATAGACCAGAGCCCTATTCCCTATATAGTGCACTCCTATAGACCAGAGCCCTATTCCCTATATAGTGCACTACTCTAGACCAGTGCCCTATTCCCTATATAGTGCACTACTGTAGACCAGAGTCCTATTCCCTATATAGTGCACTACTATAGACCAGAGCCCTATTCCCTATATAGTGCACTACTATAGACCAGAGCCCTATTCCCTATATAGTGGTACTACTATAGACCAGAGCCTTATTCCCTATATAGTGGTACTACTATAGACCAGAGCCCTATTCCCTATATAGTGGTACTACTATAGACCAGAGCCCTATTCCCTATATAGTGCACTACTCTAGACCAGTGCCCTATTCCCTATATAGTGCACTACTATAGACCAGAGTCCTATTCCCTATATAGTACACTACTATGTACCAGAGCACTATTCCCTATATAGTGGTACTACTATAGACCAGAGCCCTGTTCCCTATATAGTGCACTACTCTAGACCAGTGCCCTATTCCCTATATAGTGCACTACTATAGACCAGAGTCCTATTCCCTATATAGTACACTACTATGTACCAGAGCACTATTCCCTATATAGTGGTACTACTATAGACCAGAGCCCTATTCCCTATATAGTGGTACTACTATAGACCAGAGCCCTATTCCCTATATAGTGGTACTACTATAGACCAGAGCCCTATTCCCTATATAGTGGTACTACTATAGACCAGAGCCCTATTCCCTATATAGTGCACTACTGTAGACCAGAGCCCTATTCCCTATATAGTGCACTACTGTAGACCAGAGTCCTATTCCCTATATAGTGCACTACTATAGACCGGAGCCCTATTCCCTATATAGTGCACTACTATAGACCAGAGCCATATTCACCTATATAGTGGACTACTATAGACCAGAGCCCTATTCCCTATATAGTGGACTACTATAGACCAGAGCCCTATTCCCTATATAGTGCACTCCTATAGACCAGAGCCCTATTCCCTATATAGTGCACTACTATAGACCAGAGCCCTATTCCCTATATAGTGCACTACTATAGACCAGAGCCCTATTCCCTATATAGTGCACTACTATAGACCAGAGCCCTATTCCCTATATAGTGGTACTACTATAGACCAGAGCCCTATTCCCTATATAGTGCACTACTGTAGACCAGAGTCCTATTCCCTATATAGTGCACTACTGTAGACCAGAGTCCTATTCCCTATATAGTGCACTACTATAGACCAGAGCCCTATTCCCTATATAGTGCACTACTATAGACCAGAGCCCTATTCACCTATATAGTGGACTACTATAGACCAGAGCCCTATTCCCTATATAGTGGACTACTATAGACCAGAGCCCTATTCCCTATATAGTGCACTCCTATAGACCAGAGCCCTATTCCCTATATAGTGCACTACTCTAGACCAGTGCCCTATTCCCTATATAGTGCACTACTGTAGACCAGAGTCCTATTCCCTATATAGTGCACTACTATAGACCAGAGCCCTATTCCCTATATAGTGCACTACTATAGACCAGAGCCCTATTCCCTATATAGTGGTACTACTATAGACCAGAGCCCTATTCCCTATATAGTGGTACTACTATAGACCAGAGCCCTATTCCCTATATAGTGGTACTACTATAGACCAGAGCCCTATTCCCTATATAGTGCACTACTCTAGACCAGTGCCCTATTCCCTATATAGTGCACTACTATAGACCAGAGTCCTATTCCCTATATAGTACACTACTATGTACCAGAGCACTATTCCCTATATAGTGGTACTACTATAGACCAGAGCCCTGTTCCCTATATAGTGCACTACTATAGACCAGAGCCCTGTTCCCTATATAGTGGTACTACTATAGACCAGAGTCCTATTCCCTATATAGTGCACTACTATAGACCAGAGCCCTATTCCCTATATAGTGGTACTACTATAGACCAGAGCCCTATTCCCTATATAGTGGTACTACTATAGACCAGAGCCCTATTCCCTATATAGTGGTACTACTATAGACCAGAGCCCTATTCCCTATATAGTGCACTACTATAGACCAGAGCCCTATTCCCTATATAGTGGTACTACTATAGACCAGAGCCCTATTCCCTATATAGTGGTACTACTATAGACCAGAGCCCTATTCCCTATATAGTGCACTACTATAGACCAGAGCCCTATTCCCTATATAGTGCACTACTATAGACCAGAGCCCTATTCCCTATATATTGGTACTACTATAGACCAGAGCCCTATTCCCTATATAGTGGTACTACTATAGACCAGAGCCCTATTCCCTATATAGTGCACTACTATAGACCAGAGCCCTATTCCCTATATAGTGCACTACTGTAGACCAGAGCCCTATTCCCTATATAGTGCACTACTATAGACCAGAGCCCTATTCCCTATATAGTGCACTACTATAGACCAGAGCCCTATTCCCTATATAGTGCACTACTGTAGACCAGAGCCCTATTCCCTATATAGTGCACTACTATAGACCAGAGCCCTATTCCCTATATAGTGCACTACTATAGACCAGAGCCCTATTCCCTATATAGTGGTACTACTATAGACCAGAGCCCTATTCCCTATATAGTGGTACTACTATAGACCAGAGCCCTATTCCCTATATAGTGGTACTACTATAGACCAGAGCCCTATTCCCTATATAGTGCACTACTCTAGACCAGAGCCCTATTCCCTATATAGTGCACTACTATAGACCAGAGTCCTATTCCCTATATAGTACACTACTATGTACCAGAGCACTATTCCCTATATAGTGGTACTACTATAGACCAGAGCCCTATTCCCTATATAGTGGTACTACTATAGACCAGAGCCCTGTTCCCTATATAGTGCACTACTATAGACCAGAGCCCTGTTCCCTATATAGTGGTACTACTATAGACCAGAGTCCTATTCCCTATATAGTGGTACTACTATAGACCAGAGCCCTATTCCCTATAGAGTGCACTACTATAGACCAGAGCCCTATTCCCTATATAGTACACTACTATAGACCAGAGCCCTATTCCCTATATAGTGTACTACTATAGACCTGAGCCCTATTCCCTATATAGTGCACTACTATAGACCAGAGCCCTATTCCCTATATAGTGTACTACTATAGACCAGAGCCCTATTCCCTATATAGTGCACTACTATAGACCAGATCCCTATTCCCTATATAGTGCACTACTATAGACCAGAGCCCTATTCCCTATATAGTGCACTACTGTAGACCAGAGCCCTATTCCCTATATAGTGCACTACTATAGACCAGAGCCCTATTCCCTATATAGTGCACTACTATAGACCAGAGCCCTATTCCCTATATAGTGGTACTACTATAGACCAGAGCCCTATTCCCTATATAGTGCACTACTATAGACCAGAGACCTATTCCCTATATAGTGCACTACTATAGACCAGAGCCCTGTTCCCTATATAGTACACTACTATAGACCAGAGCCCTATTCCCTATATAGTACACTACTATAGACCAGAGCCCTGTTCCCTATATAGTGCACTACTATAGACCAGAGCCCTTTTCCCTATATAGTGCACTACTATAGACCAGAGCCCTATTCCCTATATAGTGCACTACTATAGACCAGAGCCCTATTCCCTAAATAGTGGTACTACTATAGACCAGAGCCCTATTCCCTATATAGTGGTACTACTATAGACCAGAGCCCTATTCCCTATATAGTGCACTACTATAGACCAGAGCCCTTTTGCCTATATAGTGCACTACTGCAGACCAGAGCCCTATTCCCTATATAGTGCACTACTATAGACCAGAGCCCTATTCCCTATATAGTGTACTACTATAGACCAGAGCCCTATTCCCTATATAGTGCACTACTATAGACCAGAGCCCTATTCCTATATAGTGCACTACTATAGACCAGAGCCCTATTCCCTATATAGTGCACTACTGTAGACCACAGCCCTATTCCCTATATAGTGCACTACTGTAGACCAGAGCCCTATTCCCTATATAGTGCACTACTATAGACCAGAGCCCTATTCCCTATATAGTGCACTACTATAGACCAGAGCCCTATTCCCTATATAGTGCACTACTATAGACCAGAGCCCTATTCCCTATATAGTGCACTACTATAGACCAGAGCCCTATTCCCTATATAGTGCACTACTATAGACCAGAGCCCTATTCCCTATATAGTGGTACTACTATAGACCAGAGCCCTATTCCCTATATAGTGCACTACTATAGACCAGAGACCTATTCCCTATATAGTGCACTACTATAGACCAGAGCCCTGTTCCCTATATAGTACACTACTATAGACCAGAGCCCTATTCCCTATATAGTACACTACTATAGACCAGAGCCCTGTTCCCTATATAGTGCACTACTATAGACCAGAGCCCTTTTCCCTATATAGTGCACTACTATAGACCAGAGCCCTATTCCCTATATAGTGCACTACTATAGACCAGAGCCCTATTCCCTAAATAGTGGTACTACTATAGACCAGAGCCCTATTCCCTATATAGTGGTACTACTATAGACCAGAGCCCTATTCCCTATATAGTGCACTACTATAGACCAGAGCCCTTTTGCCTATATAGTGCACTACTGCAGACCAGAGCCCTATTCCCTATATAGTGCACTACTATAGACCAGAGCCCTATTCCCTATATAGTGTACTACTATAGACCAGAGCCCTATTCCCTATATAGTGCACTACTATAGACCAGAGCCCTATTCCCTATATAGTGCACTACTATAGACCAGAGCCCTATTCCCTATATAGTGCACTACTGTAGACCACAGCCCTATTCCCTATATAGTGCACTACTGTAGACCAGAGCCCTATTCCCTATATAGTGCACTACTATAGACCAGAGCCCTATTCCCTATATAGTGCACTACTATAGACCAGAGCCCTATTCCCTATATAGTGGTACTACTATAGACCAGAGCCCTATTCCCTATATAGTGGTACTACTATAGACCAGAGCCCTATTCCCTATATAGTGCACTACTGTAGACCAGAGCCCTATTCCCTATATAGTGCACTACTGTAGACCAGAGCCCTATTCCCTATATAGTGCACTACTATAGACCAGAGCCCTATTCCCTATATAGTGCACTACTGTAGACCAGAGCCCTATTCCCTATATAGTGCACTACTGTAGACCAGAGCCCTATTCCCTATATAGTGCACTACTATAGACCAGAGTCATATTCCCTATATAGTGCACTACTATAGACCAGAGCCCTATTCCCTATATAGTGGTACTACTATAGACCAGAGCCCTATTCCCTATATAGTGGTACTACTATAGACCAGAGCCCTATTCCCTATATAGTGGTACTACTATAGACCAGAGCCCTATTCCCTATATAGTGGTACTACTATAGACCAGAGCCCTATTCCCTATATAGTGGTACTACTATAGACCAGAGCCCTATTCCTATATAGTGGTACTACTATAGACCAGAGCCCTATTCCCTATATAGTGGTACTACTATAGACCAGAGCCCTATTCCCTATATAGTGCACTACTATAGACCAGAGCCCTTTTGCCTATATAGTGCACTACTGCAGACCAGAGCCCTATTCCCTATATAGTGCACTACTATAGACCAGAGCCCTATTCCCTATATAGTGTACTACTATAGACCAGAGCCCTATTCCCTATATAGTGCACTACTATAGACCAGAGCCCTATTCCCTATATAGTGCACTACTATAGACGAGAGCCCTATTCCCTATATAGTGCACTACTATAGACCACAGCCCTATTCCCTATATAGTGCACTACTGTAGACCAGAGCCCTATTCCCTATATAGTGCACTACTATAGACCAGAGCCCTATTCCCTATATAGTGCACTACTATAGACCAGAGCCCTATTCCCTATATAGTGGTACTACTATAGACCAGAGCCCTATTCCCTATATAGTGGTACTACTATAGACCAGAGCCCTATTCCCTATATAGTGCACTACTATAGACCAGAGCCCTATTCCCTATATAGTGCACTACTGTAGACCAGAGCCCTATTCCCTATATAGTGCACTACTATAGACCAGAGCCCTATTCCCTATATAGTGCACTACTATAGACCAGAGCCCTATTCCCTATATAGTGCACTACTGTAGACCAGAGCCCTATTCCCTATATAGTGCACTACTATAGACCAGAGTCATATTCCCTATATAGTGCACTACTATAGACCAGAGCCCTATTCCCTATATAGTGGTACTACTATAGACCAGAGCCCTATTCCCTATATAGTGGTACTACTATAGACCAGAGCCCTATTCCCTATATAGTGGTACTACTATAGACCAGAGCCCTATTCCCTATATAGTGCACTACTGAAGACCAGAGCCCTATTCCCTATATAGTGCACTACTGTAGACCAGAGTCCTATTCCCTATATAGTGCACTACTATAGACCAGAGCCCTATTCCCTATATAGTGCACTACTATAGACCAGAGCCCTATTCACCTATATAGTGGACTACTATAGACCAGAGCCCTATTCCCTATATAGTGGACTACTATAGACCAGAGCCCTATTCCCTATATAGTGCACTCCTATAGACCAGAGCCCTATTCCCTATATAGTGCACTACTATAGACCAGAGCCCTATTCCCTATATAGTGCACTACTATAGACCAGAGCCCTATTCCCTATATAGTGCACTACTATAGACCAGAGCCCTATTCCCTATATAGTGGTACTACTATAGACCAGAGCCCTATTCCCTATATAGTGCACTACTGTAGACCAGAGTCCTATTCCCTATATAGTGCACTACTGTAGACCAGAGTCCTATTCCCTATATAGTGCATTACTATAGACCAGAGCCCTATTCCCTATATAGTGCACTACTATAGACCAGAGCCCTATTCCCTATATAGTGCACTACTATAGACCAGAGCCCTATTCCCTATATAGTGCACTACTATAGACCAGAGCCCTATTCCCTATATAGTGGTACTACTATAGACCAGAGCCCTATTCCCTATATAGTGGTACTACTATAGACCAGAGCCCTATTCCCTATATAGTGCACTACTGTAGACCAGAGCCCTATTCCCTATATAGTGCACTACTGTAGACCAGAGCCCTATTCCCTATATAGTGCACTACTATAGACCAGAGCCCTATTCCTATATAGTGCACTACTGTAGACCAGAGCCCTATTCCCTATATAGTGCACTACTGTAGACCAGAGCCCTATTCCCTATATAGTGCACTACTATAGACCAGAGTCATATTCCCTATATAGTGCACTACTATAGACCAGAGCCCTATTCCTATATAGTGGTACTACTATAGACCAGAGCCCTATTCCTATATAGTGGTACTACTATAGACCAGAGCCCTATTCCTATATAGTGGTACTACTATAGACCAGAGCCCTATTCCTATATAGTGGTACTACTATAGACCAGAGCCCTATTCCCTATATAGTGGTACTACTATAGACCAGAGCCCTATTCCCTATATAGTGGTACTACTATAGACCAGAGCCCTATTCCCTATATAGTGGTACTACTATAGACCAGAGCCCTATTCCCTATATAGTGCACTACTATAGACCAGAGCCCTTTTGCCTATATAGTGCACTACTGCAGACCAGAGCCCTATTCCCTATATAGTGCACTACTATAGACCAGAGCCCTATTCCCTATATAGTGTACTACTATAGACCAGAGCCCTATTCCCTATATAGTGCACTACTATAGACCAGAGCCCTATTCCTATATAGTGCACTACTATAGACGAGAGCCCTATTCCCTATATAGTGCACTACTATAGACCACAGCCCTATTCCCTATATAGTGCACTACTGTAGACCAGAGCCCTATTCCTATATAGTGCACTACTATAGACCAGAGCCCTATTCCCTATATAGTGCACTACTATAGACCAGAGCCCTATTCCCTATATAGTGGTACTACTATAGACCAGAGCCCTATTCCCTATATAGTGGTACTACTATAGACCAGAGCCCTATTCCTATATAGTGCACTACTATAGACCAGAGCCCTATTCCCTATATAGTGCACTACTGTAGACCAGAGCCCTATTCCCTATATAGTGCACTACTATAGACCAGAGCCCTATTCCCTATATAGTGCACTACTATAGACCAGAGCCCTATTCCCTATATAGTGCACTACTGTAGACCAGAGCCCTATTCCCTATATAGTGCACTACTATAGACCAGAGTCATATTCCTATATAGTGCACTACTATAGACCAGAGCCCTATTCCCTATATAGTGGTACTACTATAGACCAGAGCCCTATTCCCTATATAGTGGTACTACTATAGACCAGAGCCCTATTCCCTATATAGTGGTACTACTATAGACCAGAGCCCTATTCCCTATATAGTGCACTACTGAAGACCAGAGCCCTATTCCCTATATAGTGCACTACTGTAGACCAGAGTCCTATTCCACTATATAGTGCACTACTATAGACCAGAGCCCTATTCCCTATATAGTGCACTACTATAGACCAGAGCCCTATTCACCTATATAGTGGACTACTATAGACCAGAGCCCTATTCCCTATATAGTGGACTACTATAGACCAGAGCCCTATTCCCTATATAGTGCACTCCTATAGACCAGAGCCCTATTCCCTATATAGTGCACTACTATAGACCAGAGCCCTATTCCCTATATAGTGCACTACTATAGACCAGAGCCCTATTCCCTATATAGTGCACTACTATAGACCAGAGCCCTATTCCCTATATAGTGGTACTACTATAGACCAGAGCCCTATTCCCTATATAGTGCACTACTGTAGACCAGAGTCCTATTCCCTATATAGTGCACTACTGTAGACCAGAGTCCTATTCCCTATATAGTGCATTACTATAGACCAGAGCCCTATTCCCTATATAGTGCACTACTATAGACCAGAGCCCTATTCACCTATATAGTGGACTACTATAGACCAGAGCCCTATTCCCTATATAGTGGACTACTATAGACCAGAGCCCTATTCCCTATATAGTGCACTCCTATAGACCAGAGCCCTATTCCCTATATAGTGCACTACTCTAGACCAGTGCCCTATTCCCTATATAGTGCACTACTGTAGACCAGAGTCCTATTCCCTATATAGTGCACTACTATAGACCAGAGCCCTATTCCCTATATAGTGCACTACTATAGACCAGAGCCCTATTCCCTATATAGTGGTACTACTATAGACCAGAGCCCTATTCCTATATAGTGGTACTACTATAGACCAGAGCCCTATTCCTATATAGTGGTACTACTATAGACCAGAGCCCTATTCCTATATAGTGCACTACTCTAGACCAGTGCCCTATTCCCTATATAGTGCACTACTATAGACCAGAGTCCTATTCCCTATATAGTACACTACTATGTACCAGAGCACTATTCCCTATATAGTGGTACTACTATAGACCAGAGCCCTGTTCCCTATATAGTGCACTACTATAGACCAGAGCCCTGTTCCTATATAGTGGTACTACTATAGACCAGAGTCCTATTCCCTATAGTGCACTACTATAGACCAGAGCCCTATTCCCTATATAGTGGTACTACTATAGACCAGAGCCCTATTCCCTATATAGTGGTACTACTATAGACCAGAGCCCTATTCCCTATATAGTGGTACTACTATAGACCAGAGCCCTATTCCCTATATAGTGGTACTACTATAGACCAGAGCCCTATTCCCTATATAGTGCACTACTATAGACCAGAGCCCTATTCCCTATATAGTGGTACTACTATAGACCAGAGCCCTATTCCCTATATAGTGGTACTACTATAGACCAGAGCCCTATTCCCTATATAGTGCACTACTGTAGACCAGAGCCCTATTCCCTATATAGTGCACTACTGTAGACCAGAGTCCTATTCCCTATATAGTGCACTACTATAGACCAGAGCCCTATTCCCTATATAGTGCACTACTATAGACCAGAGCCCTATTCACCTATATAGTGGACTACTATAGACCAGAGCCCTATTCCCTATATAGTGGACTACTATAGACCAGAGCCCTATTCCCTATATAGTGCACTCCTATAGACCAGAGCCCTATTCCCTATATAGTGCACTACTATAGACCAGAGCCCTATTCCCTATATAGTGCACTACTATAGACCAGAGCCCTATTCCCTATATAGTGCACTACTATAGACCAGAGCCCTATTCCCTATATATTGGTACTACTATAGACCAGAGCCCTATTCCCTATATAGTGGTACTACTATAGACCAGAGCCCTATTCCCTATATAGTGCACTACTATAGACCAGAGCCCTATTCCCTATATAGTGCACTACTGTAGACCAGAGCCCTATTCCCTATATAGTGCACTACTATAGACCAGAGCCCTATTCCCTATATAGTGCACTACTATAGACCAGAGCCCTATTCCCTATATAGTGCACTACTGTAGACCAGAGCCCTATTCCCTATATAGTGCACTACTATAGACCAGAGCCCTATTCCCTATATAGTGCACTACTATAGACCAGAGCCCTATTCCCTATATAGTGGTACTACTATAGACCAGAGCCCTATTCCCTATATAGTGGTACTACTATAGACCAGAGCCCTATTCCCTATATAGTGGTACTACTATAGACCAGAGCCCTATTCCCTATATAGTGCACTACTCTAGACCAGAGCCCTATTCCCTATATAGTGCACTACTATAGACCAGAGTCCTATTCCCTATATAGTACACTACTATGTACCAGAACACTATTCCCTATATAGTGGTACTACTATAGACCAGAGCCCTATTCCCTATATAGTGGTACTACTATAGACCAGAGCCCTGTTCCCTATATAGTGCACTACTATAGACCAGAGCCCTGTTCCTATATAGTGGTACTACTATAGACCAGAGTCCTATTCCTATATAGTGGTACTACTATAGACCAGAGCCCTATTCCCTATAGAGTGCACTACTATAGACCAGAGCCCTATTCCCTATATAGTACACTACTATAGACCAGAGCCCTATTCCCTATATAGTGTACTACTATAGACCTGAGCCCTATTCCCTATATAGTGCACTACTATAGACCAGAGCCCTATTCCCTATGTAGTGTACTACTATAGACCAGAGCCCTATTCCCTATATAGTGCACTACTATAGACCAGATCCCTATTCCCTATAGTGCACTACTATAGACCAGAGCCCTATTCCCTATATAGTGCACTACTGTAGACCAGAGCCCTATTCCCTATATAGTGCACTACTATAGACCAGAGCCCTATTCCCTATATAGTGCACTACTATAGACCAGAGCCATATTCCCTATATAGTGGTACTACTATAGACCAGAGCCCTATTCCCTATATAGTGCACTACTATAGACCAGAGACCTATTCCCTATATAGTGCACTACTATAGACCAGAGCCCTGTTCCCTATATAGTACACTACTATAGACCAGAGCCCTATTCCCTATATAGTACACTACTATAGACCAGAGCCCTGTTCCCTATATAGTGCACTACTATAGACCAGAGCCCTTTTCCCTATATAGTGCACTACTATAGACCAGAGCCCTATTCCCTATATAGTGCACTACTATAGACCAGAGCCCTATTCCCTAAATAGTGGTACTACTATAGACCAGAGCCCTATTCCCTATATAGTGGTACTACTATAGACCAGAGCCCTATTCCTATATAGTGCACTACTATAGACCAGAGCCCTTTTGCCTATATAGTGCACTACTGCAGACCAGAGCCCTATTCCTATATAGTGCACTACTATAGACCAGAGCCCTATTCCCTATATAGTGTACTACTATAGACCAGAGCCCTATTCCCTATATAGTGCACTACTATAGACCAGAGCCCTATTCCCTATATAGTGCACTACTATAGACCAGAGCCCTATTCCCTATATAGTGCACTACTGTAGACCACAGCCCTATTCCCTATATAGTGCACTACTGTAGACCAGAGCCCTATTCCCTATATAGTGCACTACTATAGACCAGAGCCCTATTCCCTATATAGTGGTACTACTATAGACCAGAGCCCTATTCCCTATATAGTGCACTACTGTAGACCAGAGCCCTATTCCCTATATAGTGCACTACTGTAGACCAGAGCCCTATTCCCTATATAGTGCACTACTATAGACCAGAGCCCTATTCCCTATATAGTGCACTACTGTAGACCAGAGCCCTATTCCCTATATAGTGCACTACTGTAGACCAGAGCCCTATTCCCTATATAGTGCACTACTATAGACCAGAGTCATATTCCCTATATAGTGCACTACTATAGACCAGAGCCCTATTCCCTATATAGTGGTACTACTATAGACCAGAGCCCTATTCCCTATATAGTGGTACTACTATAGACCAGAGCCCTATTCCCTATATAGTGGTACTACTATAGACCAGAGCCCTATTCCCTAAATAGTGGTACTACTATAGACCAGAGCCCTATTCCCTATATAGTGGTACTACTATAGACCAGAGCCCTATTCCCTATATAGTGCACTACTATAGACCAGAGCCCTTTTGCCTATATAGTGCACTACTGCAGACCAGAGCCCTATTCCCTATATAGTGCACTACTATAGACCAGAGCCCTATTCCCTATATAGTGTACTACTATAGACCAGAGCCCTATTCCCTATATAGTGCACTACTATAGACCAGAGCCCTATTCCCTATATAGTGCACTACTATAGACCAGAGCCCTATTCCCTATATAGTGCACTACTGTAGACCACAGCCCTATTCCCTATATAGTGCACTACTGTAGACCAGAGCCCTATTCCCTATATAGTGCACTACTATAGACCAGAGCCCTATTCCCTATATAGTGGTACTACTATAGACCAGAGCCCTATTCCCTATATAGTGCACTACTGTAGACCAGAGCCCTATTCCCTATATAGTGCACTACTGTAGACCAGAGCCCTATTCCCTATATAGTGCACTACTATAGACCAGAGCCCTATTCCCTATATAGTGCACTACTGTAGACCAGAGCCCTATTCCCTATATAGTGCACTACTGTAGACCAGAGCCCTATTCCCTATATAGTGCACTACTATAGACCAGAGTCATATTCCTATATAGTGCACTACTATAGACCAGAGCCCTATTCCCTATATAGTGGTACTACTATAGACCAGAGCCCTATTCCCTATATAGTGGTACTACTATAGACCAGAGCCCTATTCCTATATAGTGGTACTACTATAGACCAGAGCCCTATTCCTATATAGTGGTACTACTATAGACCAGAGCCCTATTCCCTATATAGTGGTACTACTATAGACCAGAGCCCTATTCCCTATATAGTGGTACTACTATAGACCAGAGCCCTATTCCCTATATAGTGGTACTACTATAGACCAGAGCCCTATTCCCTATATAGTGCACTACTATAGACCAGAGCCCTTTTGCCTATATAGTGCACTACTGCAGACCAGAGCCCTATTCCCTATATAGTGCACTACTATAGACCAGAGCCCTATTCCCTATATAGTGTACTACTATAGACCAGAGCCCTATTCCCTATATAGTGCACTACTATAGACCAGAGCCCTATTCCCTATATAGTGCACTACTATAGACCAGAGCCCTATTCCCTATATAGTGCACTACTATAGACCACAGCCCTATTCCCTATATAGTGCACTACTGTAGACCAGAGCCCTATTCCCTATATAGTGCACTACTATAGACCAGAGCCCTATTCCCTATATAGTGCACTACTATAGACCAGAGCCCTATTCCCTATATAGTGGTACTACTATAGACCAGAGCCCTATTCCCTATATAGTGGTACTACTATAGACCAGAGCCCTATTCCCTATATAGTGCACTACTATAGACCAGAGCCCTATTCCCTATATAGTGCACTACTGTAGACCAGAGCCCTATTCCCTATATAGTGCACTACTATAGACCAGAGCCCTATTCCCTATATAGTGCACTACTGTAGACCAGAGCCCTATTCCCTATATAGTGCACTACTGTAGACCAGAGCCCTATTCCCTATATAGTGGTACTACTATAGACCAGAGCCCTATTCCCTATATAGTGGTACTACTATAGACCAGAGCCCCTATTCCTATATAGTGGTACTACTATAGACCAGAGCCCTATTCCCTATATAGTGGTACTACTATAGACCAGAGCCCTATTCCCTATATAGTGGTACTACTATAGACCAGAGCCCTATTCCCTATATAGTGCACTACTATAGACCAGAGCCCTTTGCCTATATAGTGCACTACTGCAGACCAGAGCCCTATTCCTATATAGTGCACTACTATAGACCAGAGCCCTATTCCCTATATAGTGTACTACTATAGACCAGAGCCCTATTCCTATATATAGTGCACTACTATAGACCAGAGCCCTATTCCCTATATAGTGCAACTACTATAGACCAGAGCCCTATTCCCTATATAGTGCACTACTATAGACCACAGCCCTATTCCTATATAGTGCACTACTGTAGACCAGAGCCCTATTCCTATATAGTGCACTACTATAGACCAGAGCCCTATTCCTATATAGTGCACTACTATAGACCAGAGCCCTATTCCTATATAGTGGTACTACTATAGACCAGAGCCCTATTCCCTATATAGTGGTACTACTATAGACCAGAGCCCTATTCCCTATATAGTGCACTACTATAGACCAGAGCCCTATTCCCTATATAGTGCACTACTGTAGACCAGAGCCCTATTCCCTATATAGTGCACTACTATAGACCAGAGCCCTATTCCCTATATAGTGCACTACTGTAGACCAGAGCCCTATTCCCTATATAGTGCACTACTGTAGACCAGAGCCCTATTCCCTATATAGTGCACTACTATAGACCAGAGTCATATTCCCTATATAGTGCACTACTATAGACCAGAGCCCTATTCCCTATATAGTGGTACTACTATAGACCAGAGCCCTATTCCCTATATAGTGGTACTACTATAGACCAGAGCCCTATTCCCTATATAGTGGTACTACTATAGACCAGAGCCCTATTCCCTATATAGTGGTACTACTATAGACCAGAGCCCTATTCCCTATATAGTGGTACTACTATAGACCAGAGCCCTATTCCCTATATAGTGGTACTACTATAGACCAGAGCCCTATTCCCTATATAGTGGTACTACTATAGACCAGAGCCCTATTCCCTATATAGTGCACTACTATAGACCAGAGCCCTTTTGCCTATATAGTGCACTACTGCAGACCAGAGCCCTATTCCCTATATAGTGCACTACTATAGACCAGAGCCCTATTCGCTATATAGTGTACTACTATAGACCAGAGCCCTATTCCCTATATAGTGCACTACTATAGACCAGAGCCCTATTCCCTATATAGTGCACTACTATAGACCAGAGCCCTATTCCCTATATAGTGCACTACTATAGACCACAGCCCTATTCCCTATATAGTGCACTACTGTAGACCAGAGCCCTATTCCCTATATAGTGCACTACTATAGACCAGAGCCCTATTCCCTATATAGTGCACTACTATAGACCAGAGCCCTATTCCCTATATAGTGGTACTACTATAGACCAGAGCCCTATTCCCTATATAGTGGTACTACTATAGACCAGAGCCCTATTCCCTATATAGTGCACTACTATAGACCAGAGCCCTATTCCTATATAGTGCACTACTGTAGACCAGAGCCCTATTCCCTATATAGTGCACTACTATAGACCAGAGCCCTATTCCTATATAGTGCACTACTATAGACCAGAGCCCTATTCCCTATATAGTGCACTACTGTAGACCAGAGCCCTATTCCCTATAGTGCACTACTATAGACCAGAGTCATATTCCCTATATAGTGCACTACTATAGACCAGAGCCCTATTCCCTATATAGTGGTACTACTATAGACCAGAGCCCTATTCCTATATAGTGGTACTACTATAGACCAGAGCCCTATTCCTATATAGTGGTACTACTATAGACCAGAGCCCTATTCCTATATAGTGGTACTACTATAGACCAGAGCCCTATTCCTATATAGTGGTACTACTATAGACCAGAGCCCTATTCCTATATAGTGGTACTACTATAGACCAGAGCCCTATTCCCTATATAGTGGTACTACTATAGACCAGAGCCCTATTCCCTATATAGTGCACTACTGTAGACCAGAGCCCTATTCCCTATATAGTGCACTACTGTAGACCAGAGTCCTATTCCCTATATAGTGCACTACTATAGACCAGAGCCCTATTCCTATATAGTGCACTACTATAGACCAGAGCCCTATTCACCTATATAGTGGACTACTATAGACCAGAGCCCTATTCCTATATAGTGGACTACTATAGACCAGAGCCCTATTCCCTATATAGTGCACTCCTATAGACCAGAGCCCTATTCCCTATATAGTGCACTACTATAGACCAGAGCCCTATTCCTATATAGTGCACTACTATAGACCAGAGCCCTATTCCCTATATAGTGCACTACTATAGACCAGAGCCCTATTCCCTATATATTGGTACTACTATAGACCAGAGCCCTATTCCCTATATAGTGCACTACTATAGACCAGAGCCCTATTCCCTATATAGTGCACTACTATAGACCAGAGCCCTATTCCCTATATATTGGTACTACTATAGACCAGAGCCCTATTCCCTATATAGTGGTACTACTATAGACCAGAGCCCTATTCCCTATATAGTGCACTACTATAGACCAGAGCCCTATTCCCTATATAGTGCACTACTGTAGACCAGAGCCCTATTCCCTATATAGTGCACTACTGTAGACCAGAGCCCTATTCCCTATATAGTGCACTACTATAGACCAGAGTCATATTCCCTATATAGTGCTACTATAGACCAGAGCCCTATTCCTATATAGTGGTACTACTATAGACCAGAGCCCTATTCCTATATAGTGGTACTACTATAGACCAGAGCCCTATTCCCTATATAGTGGTACTACTATAGACCAGAGCCCTATTCCCTATATAGTGGTACTACTATAGACCAGAGCCCTATTCCTATATAGTGGTACTACTATAGACCAGAGCCCTATTCCCTATATAGTGGTACTACTATAGACCAGAGCCCTATTCCCTATATAGTGGTACTACTATAGACCAGAGCCCTATTCCTATATAGTACACTACTGTAGACCAGAGCCCTATTCCCTATATAGTGCACTACTGTAGACCAGAGTCCTATTCCTATATAGTGCACTACTATAGACCAGAGCCCTATTCCCTATATAGTGCACTACTATAGACCAGAGCCCTATTCACCTATATAGTGGACTACTATAGACCAGAGCCCTATTCCCTATATAGTGGACTACTATAGACCAGAGCCCTATTCCCTATATAGTGCACTCCTATAGACCAGAGCCCTATTCCCTATATAGTGCACTACTATAGACCAGAGCCCTATTCCCTATATAGTGCACTACTATAGACCAGAGCCCTATTCCCTATATAGTGCACTACTATAGACCAGAGCCCTATTCCCTATATATTGGTACTACTATAGACCAGAGCCCTATTCCCTATATAGTGCACTACTATAGACCAGAGCCCTATTCCCTATATAGTGCACTACTATAGACCAGAGCCTTATTATGGTGCTTTTCCCCTAAGAGTAAAATCACTTTACATGGAATTAGAGGGAGAAGGAGGAGAGGAGAGGAGAGGAGAGGAGAGGAGAGGAGAGGAGAGGAGAGGAGAGGAGATGAGAGGAGAAAGAGAGAGGAGAGGAGAGGAGAGGAGAGGAGAGGAGAACAGGGGGAGAGAAGAGAGGAGAAGAAGAGAATAGAAGAGAGGAATATAGGAGAGGAGGATGAGAAGTGCTCTGTTCTTACCTGCTCCTCATTTCTGAATGGGACATCTACCAGACTAGTATTGTCTCCTAGGAGACTGAGATCCAGCTCACTGGGGCCTGCAGAGAGACAGACAGACAGACAGACAGACAGACAGACAGGCAGACCATTACTTTAAAAATATCTCCACGGAGTGTTACTGCGTGCATGCTTGTGTTCCAGCCAGGCATGAACACACCCGATGAAACACATTCCGGTCCGGACTGAATACCATGATAAGTTGACTCTTTGAAACAGGTGTGTTTAGTGCAGGACTAGAACCAAAGCCTGCACACAGAGCAGCTCTACAGTCTTAAGGTATGGTCTGACTCTGTAGTTGGTGAATCACTGCATCATGACCCAGATTCAGATTTCAAAAGGAAGCAGCCTGAAAAAGCTTGTTGTATGACTCACATTATTATGACTACAGCCCTGTCTATAGTGTCATTATGACTACAGCCCTGTCTATAGTATCATTATTATGACTACAGCCCTGTCTATAGTATCATTATGACTACAGCCCTGTCTATAGTGTCATTATGACTACAGCCCTGTCTATAGTATCATTATTATGACTACAGCCCTGTCTATAGTATCATTATTATGACTACAGCCCTGTCTATAGTATCATTATTATGACTACAGCCCTGTCTATAGTATCATTATGACTACAGACCTGTCTATAGTATCATTATTATGACTACAGCCCTGTCTATAGTGTCATTATGACTACAGCCCTGTCTATAGTGTCATTATGACTACAGCCCTGTCTATAGTATCATTATTATGACTACAGCCCTGTCTATAGTATCATTATTATGACTACAGCCCTGTCTATAGTGTCATTATGACTACAGCCCTGTCTATAGTGTCATTATGACTACAGCCCTGTCTATAGTATCATTATTATGACTACAGCCCTGTCTATAGCATCATTATGACTACAGCCCTGTCTATAGTATCATTATTATGACTACAGCCCTGTCTATAGTGTCATTATGACTACAGCCCTGTCTATAGTGTCATTATTATGACTACAGCCCTGTCTATAGTATCATTATTATGACTACAGCCCTGTCTATAGCATCATTATTATGACTACAGCCCTGTCTATAGTGTCATTATGACTACAGCCCTGTCTATAGTATCATTATTATGACTACAGCCCTGTCTATAGTATTATTATTATGACTACAGCCCTGTCTATAGTGTCATTATTATGACTACAGCCCTGTCTATAGTGTCATTATTATGACTACAGCCCTGTCTATAGCATCATTATTATGACTACAGCCCTGTCTATAGTGTCATTATGACTACAGCCCTGTCTATAGTGTCATTATTATGACTACAGCCCTGTCTATAGTATCATTATTATGACTACAGCCCTGTCTATAGTGTCATTATTATGACTACAGCCCTGTCTATAGCATCATTATTATGACTACAGCCCTGTCTATAGTGTCATTATGACTACAGCCCTGTCTATAGTGTCATTATTATGACTACAGCCCTGTCTATAGTATCATTATGACTACAGCCCTGTCTATAGTATCATTATTATGACTACAGCCCTGTCTATAGCATCATTATTATGACTACAGCCCTGTCTATAGTATCATTATTATGACTACAGCCCTGTCTATAGTATCATTATTATGACTACAGCCCTGTCTATAGCATCATTATTATGACTACAGCCCTGTCTATAGTATCATTATGACTACAGCCCTGTCTATAGTATCATTATTATGACTACAGCCCTGTCTATAGCATCATTATTATGACTACAGCCCTGTCTATAGTATCATTATTATGACTACAGCCCTGTCTATAGTGTCATTATGACTACAGCCCTGTCTATAGTGTCATTATGACTACAGCCCTGTCTATACAGGGTAGCAGCACAGCATGGTAGCAACACAACATGGCAGCAACACAACATGGTAGCAGCACAGCATGGTAGCAGCACAACATGGTAGCAACACAACATGGCAGCAGAACATGGTAGAAACACAACATGGTAGCACCACAACATGGTAGCAACACAGCATGGTAGCAACACAACATGGTACAAACATTACTGGGCACAGACAACAGCTCCAAGGGCAAGAAGGTAGAGACAACAATACATGTAAATGTATATATAACAGTATTGCTCTCTCCTTGCCCCATCCTGGACTCGAACCAGGGACCCTCTGAACACAACGACAACTGCCACCCACGAAGCATCGTTATATGCGACTTCTCAAAAGCTGCGTCTCTTGCAGAGCAAGGAAAGCCACTACTTCAAGGCCTCGGTGAAAAGAAAGCCACTACTTCAAGGCCTCAGAACAAGGAAAGCCACTACTTCAAGGCCTCAGAACAAGGAAAGCCACTACTTCAAGGCCTCGGAGCAAGGAAAGCCACTACTTCAAGGCCTCGGAGCAAGGAAAGCCACTACTTCAAGGCCTCAGAACAAGGAAAGCCACTACTTCAAGGCCTCAGAGCAAGGAAAGCCACTACTTCAAGGCCTCAGAGCAAGGAAAGCCACTACTTCAAGGCCTCAGAACAAGGAAAGCCATTACTTCAAGGCCTCAGAACAAGGAAAGCCACTACTTCAAGGCCTCAGAACAAGGAAAGCCACTACTTCAAGATTGACAGGGGTGGAAAGAGTACTGAAATGTCCTACTGCAGTAGAGGTAAAATGACTGACTTTGGACTCTACAAGGTGTCGAAAGTGTACCACAGGGATGCTGGCCCATGTTGACTCCAATGCTTCCCACAGTTGTGTCAAGTTGGCTGGATGCCCTTTTTGGGTGGTGGACCATTCTTGATTACACACGGCGAACTGATACACACGGCGAACTGATACACACGGCGACCTGATACACACGGCGAACTGATACACACGGCGACCTGATACACACGGCGACCTGATACACACGGCAAACTGATACACACGGCAAACTGATACACACGACGAACTGATACACACGGCGAACTGATACACACGGCGAACTGATACACACGGCGACCTGATACACACGGCGACCTGATACACACGGCGAACTGATACACACGGCGAACTGATACACACGGCGACCTGATACACACGGCGAACTGATACACACGGCGAACTGATACACACGGCGAACTGATACACACGGCGAACTGATACACACGGCAAACTGTTAAGCGTGAAATAAAAAACCCAGAAGCGTTGTAGTTCTTGACACAAACTGGTGCCCCTGGCACTTACTACCTCGTCCTGCCCATTCACTCGCTGAATGGCACACATACACAATCTATGTCTCTAATTGTCTCAAAATCCTTCCGCAACCTGTCTCCTTCCTTTCATCTACAAATGATTTGAAGTGGATTTAACATCTGACATCAATAAGGGGATTATAGCTTTCACCTGGATTCACCTGGTCAGTCTGTGTCATGGAAAGGTGTTCTTAATGTTTTGTATACTCACGTGTATAGCTTAGGTACACTAACATATTGTGTTCTTAATGTTTTGTATACTCACGTGTATAGAGCTTAGGTACACTAACATATTGTGTTCTTAATGTTTTGTATACTCACGTGTATAGCTTAGGTACACTAACATATTGTGTTCTTAATGTTTTGTATACTCACGTGTATAGCTTAGGTACACTAACATATTGTGCACTAATTTAGCCAGAGGTTTATTTAATAATAATGCATAATTCAAGATGGATGGAGGAATAGGATGTTTTGAACAGCTGCAAATAGAGTGTGTTTATGTCCAGTAGTGTTCCAAATGGCACCCTATTCCCCATGGGGCCTTGGTGGTCAAAAGCAGTGCACTACGTAGGGAATAGGGTGCCATTTGGGACAAACATCCAGGGTGTTTTGAACAGCTGCGAATAGAGTCTGTTATTAGTGGACTATTGACTCTTATAAAACAAGGCTTTTAGAGAATTAAAATGGTGGAACGTTGTGAACTCAGTCATATGTTGTGTCCAGGAGCACATTTGATATCAGATGGCACACTATACCTTAAAGTGGACTACTTTTGGCCAGAGCAACATAATGTCATAACAGTAGTGCACTATATAGGGAATTAGGGTGGCATAGGGTTCTGGTCTAAAGTAGTGCACTATATATAGGGAATAGGTGGCATAGGGCTCTGGTCTAAAGTAGTGCACTATGTAGGGAATAGGGTGGCATAGGGCTCTGGTCTAAAGTAGTGCACTATGTAGGGAATAGGGTGGCATAGGGCTCTGGTCTAAAGTAGTGCACTATGTAGGGAATAGGGTGGCATAGGGCTCTGGACTAAAGTAGTGCACTATATAGGGAACAGGGTGGCATAGGGCTCTGGTCTAAAGTAGTGCACTATGTAGGGAATAGGGTGGAATAGGGCTCTGGACTAAAGTAGTGCACTATATAGGGAACAGGGTGGCATAGGGCTCTGGTCTAAAGTAGTGCACTATGTAGGGAATAGGGTGGAATAGGGCTCTGGACTAAAGTAGTGCACTATATAGGGAACAGGGTTCTATAGGGCCCTGGTCTAAAGTAGTGCACTATATAGGGAATAGGGTGGAATAGGGCCCTGGTCTAAAGTAGTGCACTATATAGGGAACAGGGTGGCATTTGGGACGTTACCCAGGGTATGTTAATTTTGGAAAAATATATTTCTTTCAAAGTAAAAACAAACAAAAACATTTTGTCAAATCAGATTATGTACATTTTCATACATACATGTTTGAAAGATATTACATCCAAACAGATTCCCCCGCAGCCAAGTGTGTTTTTAACAGCTGCTAGTAGTCTGTTTATAGTGGAAATATTGACTCTGTTTTCCAGACGTTTAGCTTCCATAACCGTCTGTAATCTGCTGCATCTTGTGTTTGATGTGTTTGATGTTTTAGTCCAGGCCACGTGCCACATCTTTAGGTGATAACGTTCACTTTTTCATAAAAGCATGAAACTTGGTACACGTGTACAGTTTGGGGCCCTCAACGTTTTCAGATGGCCGTGGCGAGTATTTTCACACAGTGTATTTTCCACTCCACCATAACCACACAGTGTATTTTTCACTCCACCATAACCACACAGTGTATTTTCCACTCCACCATAACCACACAGTGTATTTTCCACTCCACCATAACCACACAGTGTATTTTCCACTCCACCATAACCACACAGTGTATTTTCCATTCCACCATAACCACACAGTGTATTTTCCACTCCACCATAACCACACAGTGTATTTTCCACTCCACCATAACCACACAGTGTATTTTCCACTCCACCATAACCACACAGTGTATTTTCCATAACCACAGAGTGTATTTTCCATAACCACACAGTGTATTTTCCACTCCACCATAACCACACAGTGTATTTTCCATAACCACACAGTGTATTTTCCACTCCACCATAACCACACAGTGTATTTTCCATAACCACACAGTGTATTTTCCATTCCACCATAACCACACAGTGTATTTTCCATAACCACACAGTGTATTTTCCACTCCACCATAACCACACAGTGTATTTTCCACTCCACCATAACCACACAGTGTATTTTCCATTCCACCATAACCACACAGTGTATTTTCCACTCCACCATAACCACACAGTGTATTTTCCACTCCACCATAACCACACAGTGTATTTTCCATAACCACACAGTGTATTTTCCATCCCACCATAACCACACAGTGTATTTTCCACTCCACCATAACCACACAGTGTATTTTCCATCCCACCATAACCACACAGTGTATTTTCTGTCATCATTTTCTGTCATCATCTGCTGAACCAAACATGAACACATAGAAGGTTTTGATGTTTACATCATAAACAGTCCAGGTTATTATTTAACGGTGGCCACGATTCGCCAATTCTGACAACGTACAACGATAGAATATTACGTTTTGTTTTGCTGGATTCCAACATTTTCTTTCGAGAAACATAATGCTTGAAAGTTATAGCTCAGTTTTTTAGTAGTAATGCAGAATAAAACCATAATTATTCAGCTTTTTTTTTTTTACTGAACATGTACTCATGGAGTCAGCCATTGACACCAGGCCAAGGCAGGAACCAGTAGGATTCCTCGTGGGACAAGGATGTAGGGTCTTTCCCCACACTAGGCCTTCCTTTATACAACAGAATACTTTTCACGGAGGCTGTTAATGAACACTCCTATAAATATAGCAGACGCCTATAAATATAGCTGACTCCTATAAATATAGCAGACTAAATATAGCCTACTCCTATAAATATAGCCTACTCCTATAAATATAGCAGACTCCTATAAATATAGCCGACTAAATATAGCCTACTCCTATAAATATAGCCTACTCCTATAAATATAGCCGAATATAGATATAGCCTACTATAAATAGCCGTCTTTGTTTCAAAGATAATTGTGTAGTCTAGAGCGATTTTCTAGGTTAGCTAGCCAGCTATTGTCGTTGTTTTAACGCAACGTAACGTAATCAACACTGCTAGCTAGCCAGCTAGCCCCCGAATAGCAGCATTGTAGAAACTTTACACTCAACGGAACGACTTGATTAGTGTAGTGTCAACAACGCAGCCACTGCCAGCTAGCCTACAAAGTCAACAACGCAGCCACTGCCAGCTAGCCTACCTCAGCAGTACTGTATCATTTTAATCATTTTAGTCAATTAGATTCTTGCTACGTAAGCTTAACTTTCTGAACATTCGAGACGTGTAGTCCACTTGTCATTCCAATCTCCTTTGCATTAGCGTAGCCTCTTCTCTAGCCTGTCAACTATGTGTCTGTCTATCCCTGTTCTCTCCTCTCTGCACAGACCATACAAACGCTCCACACCGCGTGGCCGCGGCCACCCTAATCTGGTGGTCCCAGCGCGCACGACCCACGTGGAGTTCCAGGTCTCCGGTAGCCTCTGGAACTGCCGATCTGCGGCCAACAAGGCAGAGTTCATCTCAGCCTATGCCTCCTCCAGTCCCTCGACTTCTTGGCACTGACGGAAACATGGATCACCACAGACAACACCGCTACTCCTACTGCTCTCTCTTCGTCCGCCCACGTGTTCTCGCACACCCGAGAGCTTCTGGTCAGCGGGGTGGTGGCACCGGGATCCTCATCTCTCCCAAGTGGTCATTCTCTCTTTCTCCCCTTACCCATCTGTCTATCGCCTCCTTTGAATTCCATGCTGTCACAGTTACCAGCCCTTTCAAGCTTAACATCCTTATCATTTATCGCCCTCCAGGTTCCCTCGGAGAGTTCATCAATGAGCTTGATTCCTTGATAAGCTCCTTTCCTGAGGACGGCTCACCTCTCACAGTTCTGGGCGACTTTAACCTCCCCACGTCTACCTTTGACTCATTCCTCTCTGCCTCCTTCTTTCCACTCCTCTCCTCTTTTGACCTCACCCTCTCACCTTCCCCCCCTACTCACAAGGCAGGCAATACGCTCCACCTCATCTTTACTAGATGCTGTTCTTCCACTAACCTCATTGCAACTCCCTCCAAGTCTCCGACCACTACCTTGTATTCTTTTCCCTCTCGCTCTCATCCAACACTTCCCACACTGCCCCTACTCGGATGGTATCGCGCCGTCCCAACCTTCGCTCTCTCTCCCCCGCTACTCTCTCCTCTTCCATCCTATCATCTCTTCCCTCTGCTCAAACCTTCTCCAACCTATCTCCTGATTCTGCCTCCTCAACCCTCCTCTCCTCCCTTTCTGCATCCTTTGACTCTCTATGTCCCCTATCCTCCAGGCCGGCTCGGTCCTCCCCTCCCGCTCCGTGGCTCGACGACTCATTGCGAGCTCACAGAACAGGGCTCCGGGCAGCCGAGCGGAAATGGAGGAAAACTCGCCTCCCTGCGGACCTGGCATCCTTTCACTCCCTCCTCTCTACATTTTCCTCCTCTGTCTCTGCTGATAAAGCCACTTTCTACCACTCTAAATTCCAAGCATCTGCCTCTAACCCTAGGAAGCTCTTTGCCACCTTCTCCTCCCTCCTGAATCCTCCCCCCCTCCTCCCTCTCTGCAGATGACTTCGTCAACCATTTTGAAAAGAAGGTCGACGACATCCGATCCTCGTTTGCTAAGTCAAACGACACCGCTGGTTCTGCTCACACTGCCCTACCCTGTGCTCTGACCTCTTTCTCCCTCTCTCTCCAGATGACATCTCACGTCTTGTGACGGCCGGCCGCCCAACAACCTGCCCGCTTGACCCTATCCCCTCCTCTCTTCTCCAGACCATTTCCGGTGACCTTCTCCCTTACCTCACCTCGCTCATCAACTCATCCCTGACCGCTGGCTACGTCCCTCCCGTCTTCAAGAGAGCGAGTTGCACCCCTTCTGAAAAAACCTACACTCGATCCCTCCGATGTCAACAACTACAGACCAGTATCCCTTCTTTCTTTTCTCTCCAAAACTCTTGAACGTGCCGTCCTTGGCCAGCTCTCCCGCTATCTCTCTCAGAATGACCTTCTTGATCCAAATCAGTCAGGTTTCAAGACTAGTCATTCAACTGAGACTGCTCTTCTCTGTATCACGGAGGCACTCCGCACTGCTAAAGCTAACTCTCTCTCCTCTGCTCTCATCCTTCTAGACCTATCGGCTGCCTTCGATACTGTGAACCATCAGATCCTCCTCTCCACCCTCTCCGAGTTGGGCATCTCCGGCGCGGCCCATGCTTGAGTTGCGTCCTACCTGACAGGTCGCTCCTACCAGGTGGCGTGGCGAGAATCTGTCTCCTCACCACGCGCTCTCACCACTGGTGTCCCCCAGGGCTCTGTTCTAGGCCCTCTCCTATTCTCGCTATACACCAAGTCACTTGGCTCTGTCATAACCTCACATGGTCTCTCCTATCATTGCTATGCAGACGACACACAATTAATCTTCTCCTTTCCCCCCTCTGATGACCAGGTGGCGAATCGCATCTCTGCATGTCTGGCAGACATATCAGTGTGGATGACGGATCACCACCTCAAGCTGAACCTCGGCAAGACGGAGCTGCTCTTCCTCCCGGGAAGGACTGCCCGTTCCATGATCTCGCCATCACGGTTGACAACTCCATCGTGTCCTCCTCCCAGAGCGCTAAGAACCTTGGCGTGATCCTGGACAACACCCTGTCGTTCTCAACTAACATCAAGGCGGTGGCCCGTTCCTGTAGGTTCATGCTCTACAACATCCGCAGAGTACGACCCTGCCTCACACAGGAAGCGGCGCAGGTCCTAATCCAGGCACTTGTCATCTCCCGTCTGGATTACTGCAACTCGCTGTTGGCTGGGCTCCCTGCCTGTGCCATTAAACCCCTACAACTCATCCAGAACGCCGCAGCCCGTCTGGTGTTCAACCTTCCCAAGTTCTCTCACGTCACCCCGCTCCTCCGCTCTCTCCACTGGCTTCCAGTTGAAGGCTCGCATCCGCTACAAGACCATGGTGCTTGCCTACGGAGCTGTGAGGGGAATGGCACCTCAGTACCTCCAGGCTCTGATCAGGCCCTACACCCAAACAAGGGCACTGCGTTCATCCACCTCTGGCCTGCTCGCCTCCCTACCACTGAGGAAGTACAGTTCCCGCTCAGCCCAGTCAAAACTGTTCGCTGCTCTGGCCCCCCAATGGTGGAACAAACTCCCTCACGACGCCAGGACAGCGGAGTCAATCACCACCTTCCGGAGACACCTGAAACCCCACCTCTTTAAGGAATACCTAGGATAGGATAAAGTAATCCTTCTCACCCCCCCTTAAAAGACTTAGATGCACTATTGTAAAGTGGCTGTTCCACTGGATGTCATAAGGTGAAAGCACCAATTTGTAAGTCGCTCTGGATAAGAGCGTCTGCTAAATGACTTAAATGTAATGTAAATGTAATAAATATAGCCAACTAAATATAGCCTACTCCTAAAAATATAGCCTACTCCTATAAATATAGCCTACTCCTATAAATATAGCCAACTAAATATAGCCTACTCCTATATATATAGCCTACTCCTATAAATATAGCCTACTCCTATAAATATAGCCTACTCCTATATATATAGCCTACTCCTATAAATATAGCCTACTCCTATAAATATAGCAGACTCCTATAAATATAGCCTACTCCTATAAATATAGCCTACTCCTATAAATATAGCCTACTCCTGTAAATATAGCCTACTCCTATATATATAGCCGACTCCTATAAACAGCCTTACTCCTATAAATATAGCTTACTCCTATAAATATAGCACACTAAATATAGCCTATTCCTATATATATAGCCGACTCCTATAAACAGCCGTACTCCTATAAATAAAGCTGACTCCTATAAATATAGCCGACTAAATATAGCCTACTCCTATAAATATAGCCGACTCCTATAAATATAGCCGACTAAATATAGCCTACTCCTATAAATATAGCCGACTAAATATAGCCTACTCCTATAAATATAGCCGACTAAATATAGCCGACTCCTATAAATATAGCCGACTAAATATAGCCGACTTCTATAAATATAGCCTACTCCTATAAATATAGCCTACTCTTATAAATATAGCCGACTAAATATTGCCTACTCCTATAAATATAGCCGACTAAATATAGCCTACTCCTATAAATATAGCAGACTCCTATAAATATAGCCTACTCCTATAAATATAGCCTACTCCTATAAATATAGCACACTAAATATAGCCTACTCCTATAAATATAGCCTACTCCTATAAATATAGCCGACTCCTATAAACAGCCTTACTCCTATAATAATGGTATGAGGTAGTCTATATTATGGCTGATGGTTTAGACTAGACTATTGGCAGTGCATGTAGTATATAATCAAGCCAATCTCATTGTTGAAATAACTGAAGAGGATGTGAATGTTCATTGACTGTGTATAATGAATCATCATCATTAACGGATAGGAACATGAGGTGCCAGCAGTGAACCGTTGTCCTTTCCAGTGCATGTTTTTCATGCTAGACATTTTCAAATGGATATTGTGCAATATATGAACTTGATGTGATGTGAACTTGATGTGATGTGAACTTGATGTGATGTGAACTTGATGTGATGTGAACTTGATTTTTTTTTTTTTACAGAACGAATCGCTTTTTCTGTTCTGCATCTTCTGAACTAATCGGACTGATGAATTGTAATTTTCACGTAGTCAGGGAACATTTTCAAATGTTAACCTAGTTTTTGTTTGTTGTTGTGGAAGAGGCTGTCTTGATTTGATCACGCTGTTGTCACAGAGAATTTCCCTGTGCCAGCAGGAAATGCAAATGATACTGTGTTTGAGGTTCAATGAGGTTTCCAGGGTTTGTGGTTTCCATTTTAAAAGGACAGACTTGACTTGCCCTAATGAAGAACCCCTATGGCGTTGTCTATTCATTATTAACAACATCATGTTTCTCAATTCCTGTTGCAGCAGGATTATTAGCCGGTTGTGAGGGGCGGGGTCGAATTATGAATGCAGATCAGTATGTAGCACCCTCGCTACAGTGGTTAACATCTGGTCTATCCTAAGTATGGTGGTTAACATCTGGTCTATCCTCGTTATAGTGGTTAACATCTGGTCTATCCTAAGTATAGTGGTTAACATCTGGTCTATCCTCGTTATGGTGGTTAACATCTGGTCTATCCTAAGTATGGTGGTTAACATCTGGTCTATCCTCGTTATAGTGGTTAACATCTGGTCTATCCTAAGTATGGTGGTTAACATCTGGTCTATCCTCGTTATAGTGGTTAACATCTGGTCTATCCTAAGTATGGTGGTTAACATCTGGTCTATCCTCGTTATAGTGGTTAACATCTGGTCTATCCTCGTTATAGTGGTTAACATCTGGTCTATCCTCGTTATAGTGGTTAACATCTGGTCTATCCTCGCTATAGTGGTTAACATCTGGTCTATCCTCGTTATGGTGGTTAACATCTGGTCTATCCTCGTTATGGTGGTTAACATCTGGTCTATCCTCGTTATAGTGGTTAACATCTGGTCTATCCTAAGTATGGTGGTTAACATCTGGTCTATCCTCGTTATGGTGGTTAACATCTGGTCTATCCTAAGTATGGTGGTTAACATCTGGTCTATCCTCGTTATAGTGGTTAACATCTGGTCTATCCTCGCTACAGTGGTTAACATCTGGTCTATCCTCGTTATAGTGGTTAACATCTGGTCTATCCTCGTTATAGTGGTTAACATCTGGTCTATCCTCGTTATAGTGGTTAACATCTGGTCTATCCTCGCTATAGTGGTTAACATCTGGTCTATCCTCGTTATAGTGGTTAACATCTGGTCTATCCTAAGTATGTTGGTTAACATCTGGTCTATCCTCGCTACAGTGGTTAACATCTGGTCTATCCTCGTTATAGTGGTTAACATCTGGTCTATCCTCATTATGGTGGTTAACATCTGGTCTATCCTAAGTATGGTGGTTAACATCTGGTCTATCCTCGTTATAGTGGTTAACATCTGGTCTATCCTCGTTATAGTGGTTAACATCTGGTCTATCCTCGTTATAGTGGTTAACATCTGGTCTATCCTAAGTATGGTGGTTAACATCTGGTCTCTCCTCGCTACAGTGGTTAACATCTGGTCTCTCCTCGCTACAGTGGTTAACATCTGGTCTATCCTCGTTATAGTGGTTAACATCTGGTCTCTCCTCGTTATAGTGGTTAACATCTGGTCTATCCTAAGTATGGTGGTTAACATCTGGTCTATCCTAAGTATGGTGGTTAACATCTGGTCTATCCTCGTTATAGTGGTTAACATCTGGTCTACCCTCGTTATAGTGGTTAACATCTGGTCTATCCTCGCTATAGTGGTTAACATCTGGTCTATCCCCATTATGGTGGTTAACATCTGGTCTATCCTCGTTATAGTGGTTAACATCTGGTCTATCCTAAGTATGGTGGTTAACATCTGGTCTATCCTCGTTATAGTGGTTAACATCTGGTCTATCCTCGTTATAGTGGTTATTGGACAAATGACAAGAATTAATGTGTTTAGGGAAGGACCTCGTTTTGAGTGGATCCTGTGTTATTGTTTTACTGATATTGAGTGTCATGGCTGTTTTCTGTGTTATTGTTTTACTGATATTGAGTGTCATGGCTGTTTTCTGTGTTATTGTTTTACTGATATTGAGTGTCATGGCTGTTTTCTGTGTTATTGTTTTACTGATATTGAGTGTCATGATTAGTTTATGTGTTATTGTTTTACTGATATTGAGTGTCATGGCTGGTTTCTGTGTTATTGTTTTACTGATATTGAGTGTCATGGCTGTTTTCTGTGTTATTGTTTTGTTGATATTGAGTGTCATGGCTGGTTTATGTGTTATTGTTTTACTGATATTGAGTGTCATGGCTGGTTTCTGTGTTATTGTTTTACTGATATTGAGTGTCATGATTAGTTTATGTGTTATTGTTTTACTGATATTGAGTGTCATGATTAGTTTATGTGTTATTGTTTTACTGATATTGAGTGTCATGGCTGGTTTCTGTGTTATTGTTTTACTGATATTGAGTGTCATGGCTGTTTTCTGTGTTATTGTTTTACTGATATTGAGTGTCATGGCTGTTTTCTGTGTTATTGTTTTACTGATATTGAGTGTCATGATTAGTTTATGTGTTATTGTTTTACTGATATTGAGTGTCATGGCTGGTTTCTGTGTTATTGTTTTACTGATATTGAGTGTCATGGCTGGTTTCTGTGTTATTGTTTTACTGATATTGAGTGTCATGATTAGTTTATGTGTTATTGTTTCGAATTGTTCGTGATGATCTCTTTTCTGGCCAGTTTCCTATTTTCTTCTGTTTCGTTCTACTTTTGTTGTTTTTGGCCCGTTTCTTCTGTTGGTGTTTTACTTCTATAAACTAAACCTACCTCCCTTCTCAGACCTTTAGTTTTAGGCTGGAGACCTTTTACGTGGTTAAGTTTGGGACAGGTGGGGTATCATGGACCCCTTGACGAAGGTGCAAAACGTGCTATTCTGGGATGGGGGTGATAGGGCTTTCCTCAGGATAGGGGGAGACTTTCATAGGGGAGGGACAACGGAGGACAATATTGAGGTTAACAAGCAACAAACAATCCTGTTATTATGGTGGGAGATTATAACACGGTTATAAGTACGTCAATGGAGCGCAAAGGAAACAGTACAAACTATCACCATCATGCATTTCAATTCATTTAAAATGCCATGTGTCTCTATATGAATTACCATTAAAATGCCATGTGTCTCTATATGAATTACCATTAAAATGCCATGTGTCTCTATATGAATTACCATTAAAATGCCATGTGTCTCATTATGAATTACCATTAAAATGCCATGTGTCTCTATATGAATTACCATTAAAATGCCATGTGTCTCATTATGAATTACCATTAAAATGCCATGTGTCTCATTATGAATTACCATTAAAATGCCATGTGTCTCTATATGAATTACCATTAAAATGCCATGTGTCTCTATATGAATTACCATTAAAATGCCATGTGTCTCATTATGAATTACCATTAAAATGTCATGTGTCTCTATATGAATTACCATTAAAATGCCATGTGTCTCATTATGAATTACCATTAAAATGCCATGTGTCTCTATATGAATTGCCATTAAAATGTCATGTGTCTCTATATGAATTGCCATTAAAATGTCATGTGTCTCTATATGAATTGCCATTAAAATGTCATGTGTCTCTATATGAATTGCCATTAAAATGTCATGTGTCTCTATATGAATTGCCATTAAAATGTCATGTGTCTCTATATGAATTACCATTAAAATGCCATGTGTCTCATTATGAATTACCATTAAAATGTCATGTGTCTCTATATGAATTACCATTAAAATGCCATGTGTCTCATTATGAATTACCATTAAAATGCCATGTGTCTCTATATGAATTACCATTAAAATGCCATGTGTCTCTATATGAATTACCATTAAAATGTCATGTGTCTCTATATGAATTACCATTAAAATGCCATGTGTCTCTATATGAATTACCATTAAAATGTCATGTGTCTCTATATGAATTACCATTAAAATGCCATGTGTCTCTATATGAATTGCCATTAAATTTGGAGACAAACATAATGGGGCTGTATTCCAATCTGCTTTTTAAGGAGCTACACATTTGCATGCTGAGAATGTTGTGGTAATATTAGGTCAAACTTAAATATAACATTTTTTGAAATGTTCTTGAAATGTTCCCGAGGACCTCCAAGACAAGGTGAAATGTTTATTGCGTGAATATGAAATGGAATATTATGTTAAACAATAAAACAAATATACTATGAACGTCATCAAAAAACAGACTTATTTGGAAATTGTGGAAGATTGTGCAACGTTGTGGGAATGTTCTGTGAAACCTATGTAAATACCGTAAAACTTCAATTAATATCCCTGGGCTTTTTCGATTTGCTTAAATCACTGAACACGGCAGGCTTCTATTAGAGGCAGGCTTCTATTAGAGGCAGGCTTCTATTAGAGGCAGCTTCTATTAGAGGCAGGCTTCTATTAGAGGCAGGCTTCTATTAGAGGCAGGCTTCTATTAGTAGCCTGGCGTCTATTTCCTTAATACACACAGATTTTTCTCCTTTGCATAGTTCATTGTTTAATTCCAGCGATCACTTCCACCATTTTAATCAATTTCTTCATTTCACACTGTTTCACGTTTCTTTTGTCTTAGTATGCATCTATTTAAATAATAATAAAAAATGATCCTTGACAATAATTATTCTCCTCTTTGACTGTCGTTTTCGTCCATTTTTATTTTTGGCCACTAGAGGGCGACCGTCCGATTTCTGTGGGTTTGTACTCTCAAAATTGTTTATTGTTTTTGTGCTTGCCAGTTAGGTAGCTGTTCCCAGCTGTTAGCAGCCAACGGCTGGCAGTTTCTTAATGACGATTTAAAAAATGTATGATTGATCATTACTGAATTATTGAATGTAACAAATCAAACATGTAAACAATTCATTTAGAACTGCCGTTCTCTGTAAACAGGTGTTTATTTACTGAAATGTCATTGCTCCAGCTTTTATGGTATCCTAGACAACCCCCATAACTTAATTAAATGTACTGGGAACCTTTAAAGAACTTAGACCAGGTGTTATGGTATCCTAGACAACTCCCATAACTTAATTCAATGTACTGGGAACCTTTAAAGAACTTAGACCAGGTGTTATGGTATCCTAGACAACTCCCATAACTTAATTCAATGTACTGGGAACCTTTAAAGAACTTAGACCAGGTGTTATGGTATCCTAGACAACTCCCATAACTTAATTCAATGTACTGGGAACCTTTAAAGAACTTAGACCAGGTGTTATGGTATCCTAGACAACTCCCATAACTTAATTAAATGTACTGGGAACCTTTAAAGAACTTAGACCAGGTGTTATGGTATCCTAGACAACTCCCATAACTTAATTCAATGTACTGGGAACCTTTAAAGAACTTAGACCAGGTGTTATGGTATCCTAGACAACTCCCATAACTTAATTAAATGTACTGGGAACCTTTAAAGAACTTAGACCAGGTGTTATGGTATCCTAGACAACTCCCATAACTTAATTAAATGTACTGGGAACCTTTAAAGAACTTAGACCAGGTGTTAAGGTATCCTAGACAACTCCCATAACTTAATTCAATGTACTGGGAACCTTTAAAGAACTTAGACCAGGTGTTATGGTATCCTAGACAACTCCCATAACTTAATTAAATGTACTGGGAACCTTTAAAGAACTTAGACCAGGTGTTATGGTATCCTAGACAACTCCCATAACTTAATTAAATGTACTGGGAACCTTTAAAGAACTTAGACCAGGTGTTATGGTATCCTAGACAACTCCCATAACTTAATTAAATGTACTGGGAACCTTTAAAGAACTTAGACCAGGTGTTATGGTATCCTAGACAACTCCCATAACTTAATTCAATGTACTGGGAACCTTTAAAGAACTTAGACCAGGTGTTATGGTATCCTAGACAACTCCCATAACTTAATTCAATGTACTGGGAACCTTTAAAGAACTTAGACCAGGTGTTATGGTATCCTAGACAACTCCCATAACTTAATTCAATGTACTGGGAACCTTTAAAGAACTTAGACCAGGTGTTATGGTATCCTAGACAACTCCCATAACTTAATTAAATGTACTGGGAACCTTTAAAGAACTTAGACCAGGTGTTCTGTCAACTTTCTTACAATCATTATAAGAATATCCTGTGCAACCTAACTTAAACATTTTATGAAAGTTATCACAAGTGAGCACATTTAGTGTTTTGGGAACCTATTTCTTGTAATGGACCACACACTGTTACCTAATTAAATAATTCAGTCTGTTCTGTCAACATTCTTGCAACATAAAAGGAATGTTTTGTGTACCCTGATACAAACATTATTTGAATGTCAACACACCTGGACAGTTTTGGGAACCTCTTTCTTGGCATATCCCCACAATGTTCCCACAACCTAAAGAAACATGTGGAAACCTTTAATAACCTCTTTGGGCTCTAGGGGGCAGCATTTTGATGTCTGGATGAAAAGTGTGCCCAAAGTAAACTGCCTGTTACTCAGGCCCAGAAGCTAGGATATGCATATTACTAGTAGATGTGGATAGAAAACACTGTAAAGTTTCTAAAACTGTTAATTATGTCTGTGATTATAACACAACTGATATGGCAGGCTAAAAACCCGAGGTCAAACCATCCCCCGCAAAATATGTTCAACCTCCCACTGTTTTCATGTTTAATATGAAGGGAAAACTCCCATACTGCAGTTCCTAGGGCTTCCACTAGATCTCAACAGTCCATAGAAAGAGTTTCAGGCTTGTTTTTGGAAAAATTAGCTAGAATTTGTAGTTTTTCTAGGTGGCTCCCATTTTGGCTGTAGTGTTGTCATGCACGTGAATGAGAGCGCGTTCATCTTGTTTATCTCTGGTAAAGACAATAACGATTCCCCATCTTAAATTGTATCGTTTATTTACGTATTAGTGTACCTACGGTTTGATTATAAACGTTGTTTGACTTGTTTGGATAAGTTTATTGGTAACATTTGGGATTCATTGTGTATGCATTTTGAAGGAGGGAAACCAGGGGATTATTGAATGAAGCGCGCCAGCTAAACTGAGTTTTTATGGATATGAAGGACTTTATCGAACAAAAGGACCATTTGTAATTTAGCTGGGACCTTTTGGAGTGCCAACAGATGAAGATCATCAAAGGTAAGGCATTTATTTTATCACTATTTCTGACTTTCGTGGTGCACCTGCCTGTTTGAATTCTTTTTTTAATGCTTTTGTGTGTGGGGTGCTGTCCTCAGATAATCGCATGACGTGCTTTCACCGTAAAGCCTTTTTGAAATCTGACACAGCGACTGGATTAACAAGAAGTTAAGCTTTTTTCTTATCTATTACACTTGTATTTTCATGAATGATGAATATGACTTTCTGTCATTTGAATTTCGCGCTCTGCAATTTCACCAGATGTTGTCGAGGTGGGTCGCTAGCTCCACACCTAGCCACAAAGAACAGACTAAATATGTTCTGGGAATGTTCTTGTGACATCAGGTGAATGTTTTTTTTGCACCATAAAATAAGCATTGTAGAATCATCCATACAATGAACTACTCGTTTCATGTCCTGCCACAACATCTCAATTGGGTTTAGGTCTGGACATTGACTAGGTTGAGTGTGATGTCTTTCAGAGTCCTGGCAAATGTGACAGTCACTTTGTAGAGGTGTACCTGCTAATAGAGGCTTTCCAAATGCAGCTTTCCAAATGGTTGCATTTACCCGCTGTATGGTGGCAACGGTGAAAGTATTTTTGTGGTAGCAGGTTGGAGATAACCACTCTCGAGTTGGGAATGTGGAAGAGGCTTTTTCAATCACTCCCTTGAGTGCTGTGCCTACCCTTTCCAAGGTCATTAGTTCCGGTGTGAATGATGATGTGGCTAGGAGGACCCTAGTCGCTCCTCACACAGCAGCTCCAGGTCAGGTAGACTGCTAAGGCAGCAGAGTTTAGTCACTTTGTCTTTCGGGAAAGTAGTTCTTCTCATCAATGTATTTCCCATTTTAGAATATATGAGAAGCTTTGGCTTTAGTCTGTCCTGAGTGGGGATCGGAGGGTTGACAGGGGGGCAGTTGGGTTGGTGGGTCCTGGGGTGTGTGGTCCTCTGTTAGCTGGGCTGTGTGGTCCTGTGTTGTCTGTCCTCAGTGGGGATCGGAGGGTTGACAGGGGGGCAGTTGGGTTGGTGGGTCCTGGGTTGTCTGGGCTGTGTGGTCCTCTGTTGTCTGGGCTGTGTGGTCCTGTGTTGTCTGGGCTGTGTGGTCCTCTGTTGTCTGGGCTGTGTGGTCCTGTGTTGTCTGGGCTGTGTGCTCCTCTGTTGTCTGGGCTGTGTGCTCCTCTGTTGTCTGGGCTGTGTGGTCCTCTGTTGTCTGGGCTGTGTGGTCCTCTGTTAGCTGGGCTGTGTGGTCCTCTGTTGTCTGGGCTGTGTGGTCCTCTGTTGTCTGGGCTGTGTGGTCCTCTGTTGTCTGGGCTGTGTGGTCCTCTGTTGTCTGGGCTGTGTGGTCCTCTGTTGTCTGGGCTGTGTGGTCCTCTGTTGTCTGGGCTGTGTGGTCCTCTGTTGTCTGGGCTGTGTGGTCCTCTGTTGTCTGGGCTGTGTGCTCCTCTGTTGTCTGGGCTGTGTGGTCCTCTGTTGTCTGGGCTGTGTGGTCCTCTGTTGTCTGGGCTGTGTGGTCCTCTGTTAGCTGGGCTGTGTGGTCCTCTGTTGTCTGGGCTGTGTGGTCCTCTGTTGTCTGGGCTGTGTGGTCCTCTGTTAGCTGGGCTGTGTGCTCCTCTGTTGTTCTGTACTCCGTGCAGTGCTGTTTTTCATATTTAAAGGGTACTATTCTGTGATGACTTCTGCACAGGGGGAAGCCAGGGGGTGGGGCTGTGATGCTCTGCTGCCAAGGGCTTTCACACCTCTCGCTTCACACCTCTGTCCTGTCCAAGCTTGGTAGTTTAGTAGCCTGAAGTCAGTGTCAAGTCTTTATAGACCACAAAATGTTTAGAGATTATTGTCTTTTACTTTTTTTCAGAAGGACCTTCACCACTTTTATATGATTCACTCAGTGAAAATCCAGGTTTATCGTAGAAGCTCATAGTCTCTCTCTCGGTCTCTCTCTCTCGGTCTCTCTCTCTCGGTCTCTCTCTCTCTCTCGGTCTCTCTCTCTCGGTCTCTCTCTCTCTCTCGGTCTCTCTCTCTCTGTCTCTCTCTCTCTCTCGGTCTCTCTCTCTCTCTCTCTCTCTCTCTCTCTCTCGGTCTCTCTCTCGGTCTCTCTCTCTCGGTCTCTCTCTCGGTCTCTCTCTCGGTCTCTCTCTCTCGGTCTCTCTCGGTCTCTCTCTCTCTCTCGGTCTCTCTCTCTCGGTCTCTCTCTCTCTCTCGGTCTCTCTCTCTCTGTCTCTCTCTCTCTCGGTCTCTCTCTCGGTCTCTCTCTCGGTCTCTCTCTCGGTCTCTCTCTCGGTCTCTCTCTCTCGGTCTCTCTCTCGGTCTCTCTCTCGGTCTCTCTCTCTCTCTCGGTCTCTCTCTCTCTCTCTCTCTCGGTCTCTCTCTCGGTCTCTCTCTCTCGGTCTCTCTCTCGGTCTCTCTCTCTCGGTCTCTCTCGGTCTCTCTCTCTCTCTCAGTCTCTCTGTCTCTCTCTCTCTCGGTCTCTCTCTCTCGGTCTCTCTCTCTCGGTCTCTCTCTCTCTCTCGGTCTCTCTCTCTCTCTGTCTCTCTCTCTCTCTCGGTCTCTCTCTCGGTCTCTCTCTCTGTCTCTCTCTCGGTCTCTCTCTCTCGGTCTCTCTCGGTCTCTCTCTCTCTCTCTCACACACACACACACAGAGCCTTGGGCCAGCACTACAGGAAGCTGACTAATTCTTCAGCATCCTACTGTGTCCTTCAGTACAGAGCTGTCTGGCTGCCTGTGTGACTGACCCCATGTGTGTGGGTGTGTGTAAAGCAAAGCGAGGCTTGATGATGGGAAAGAAAAGGGCTTTTCATTTATCTGATTTCATGTATCCTTATATTTATGTATATCGTCCTCCTCTCTCTACTCTCTGCTACTGACTCCTACAGAGAGAGAGAGAGAGAGAGAGAGAGAGAGAGAGACCGAGAGAGAGAGAGAGATAGATAGAGAGACAGAGAGAGAGTCAGAGAGAGAGACAGAGAGAGAGAGAGAGAGAGAGAGAGACAGAGAGAGAGTCAGAGAGAGAGACAGAGAGAGAGAGAGAGAGAGAGAGACAGAGAGAGAGAGAGAGAGAGAGTGACAGAGGGAGTGAGACAGAGAGAGAGACAGAGAGAGAGAGACAGAGAGAGAGAGAGAGAGAGAGAGAGAGAGATTCCTTCCTCTCTCTAGGCAACTGCTGCAATTTCGTGTGCGCGCATGAGTTTGTGGTTATTGGCATCAGGTCTGGAGGAAACCTGGCACCACCTCTACGGTGAAGCATGGTGGTGGCAGCATCATGCTGTGGGGATGTTTTTCAGGGACTGGGAAACTAGATGAACGGAGCAAAGTACAGAGAGATCCTTGATGAAAACCTGCTCCAGAGCGCTCAGGACCTCAGACTGGGGTGAAGGTTCACCTTCCAACAGGACAACGACCCTAAGCACACAGCCAAGACAAAGCAGGAATGGCTTTGGGACAAGTCTCTGAATGTCCTTGAGCGGCCCAGCCAGAGCCCGGACTTGAACCTGATCGAACATCTCTGGAGAGACCTGAAAATAGCTGTGCAGTGACGCTCCTCATCCAACCTGACAGAGCTTGAGAGGATCTGCAGAGAAGAATGGGAGAAACTCCCCAAATACAGGTGTGCCAAGCTTGTAGCGTCATACCCAAGAAGACTCAAGGCTGTAATCACTGCCAAAGGTGCTTCAACAAAGTACTGCGTAAAGGGTCTGAATACTTACGGAAATGTCATATTTCAGCTTTTTCTAAATGTCTAAAAAACCTATTTTTGCTTCGTCATTATGGGAGTATTTACAAATCAAATTGTGTTTGTCACATGCACAGAATACAACAGGTATAGTAGACCTTACAGTGAAATGCTGAATACAACAGGTGTAGTAGACCTCACAGTGAAATGCTGAATACAACAGGTGTAGTAGACCTCACAGTGAAATGCTGAATACAACAGGTGTAGTAGACCTCACAGTGAAATGCTGAATACAACAGGTGTAGTAGACCTCACAGTGAAATGCTGAATAAAACAGGTGTAGGAGACAGTGAAATGTTTACTTACAGGCTCTAACCAACAACGCAGTTCAAGAAATAGAGTTGCGACAACAGGACAGAATGAGGTAGTAGTTTGGAGTAGTTAGAATGTATATTTCCTTGCTATAGAATAGAGCTGGTTACTGTACCTGGAGACTTTCAGCAATTGCGCTAAGATAACAGTATGCTAATGTGAAATGGCTAGCTAGTTAACGGTGGTGCGCGCTAATAGCGTTTCAATCGGTAACGTCACTCGCTCTGAGACCTTGAAGTAGTGGTTCCCCTTGCTCTGCAAAGGGCCGCGGCTTTTGTGGAGCGATGGGTAACGATGCTTCGTGGGTGACTGTTGTCTGTGTGCAGAGGGTCCCTGGTTCGCGCCCGGGTCGGGGCGAGCTGTGTTGTCCATCAATCTACCTCTACCTGGTCAAATAAGGGCTCATCATAAGAGCTATGTTGTCCGTCAATCTACCTCTACCTGGTCAAATAAGGGCTCATCATAAGAGCTATGTTGTCCGTCAATCTACCTCTACCTGGTCAAATAAGGGCTCATCATAAGAGCTATGTTGTCCGTCAATCTACCTCCGTCAATCTACCTCTACCTGGTCAAATAAGGGCTCATCATAAGAGCTATGTTGTCCGTCAATCTACCTCTACCTGGTCAAATAAGGGCTCATCATAAGAGCTATGTTGTCCGTCAATCTACCTCTACCTGGTCAAATAAGGGCTCATCATAAGAGCTATGTTGTCCGTCAATCTACCTCTACCTGGTCAAATAAGGGCTCATCATAAGAGCTATGTTGTCCGTCAATCTACCTCTACCTGGTCAAATAAGGGCTCATCATAAGAGCTATGTTGTCCGTCAATCTACCTCTACCTGGTCAAATAAGGGCTCATCATAAGAGCTATGTTGTCCGTCAATCTACCTCTACCTGGTCAAATAAGGGCTCATCATAAGAGCTATGTTGTCCGTCAATCTACCTCTACCTGGTCAAATAAGGGCTCATCATAAGAGCTGTGTTGTCCGTCAATCTACCTCTACCTGGTCAAATAAGGGCTCATCATAAGAGCTGTGTTGTCCGTCAATCTACCTCTACCTGGTCAAATAAGGGCTCATCATAAGAGCTGTGTTGTCCGTCAATCTACCTCTACCTGGTCAAATAAGGGCTCATCATAAGAGCTGTGTTGTCCGTCAATCTACCTCTACCTGGTCAAATAAGGGCTCATCATAAGAGCTGTGTTGTCCGTCAATCTACCTCTACCTGGTCAAATAAGGGCTCATCATAAGAGCTGTGTTGTCCGTCAATCTACCTCTACCTGGTCAAATAAGGGCTCATCATAAGAGCTGTGTTGTCCGTCAATCTACCTCTACCTGGTCAAATAAGGGCTCATCATAAGAGCTGTGTTGTCCGTCAATCTACCTCTACCTGGTCAAATAAGGGCTCATCATAAGAGCTGTGTTGTCCGTCAATCTACCTCTACCTGGTCAAATAAGGGCTCATCATAAGAGCTGTGTTGTCCGTCAATCTACCTCTACCTGGTCAAATAAGGGCTCATCATAAGAGCTGTGTTGTCCGTCAATCTACCTCTACCTGGTCAAATAAGGGCTCATCATAAGAGCTGTGTTGTCCGTCAATCTACCTCTACCTGGTCAAATAAGGGCTCATCATAAGAGCTATGTTGTCCGTCAATCTACCTCTACCTGGTCAAATAAGGGCTCATCATAAGAGCTATGTTGTCCGTCAATCTACCTCTACCTGGTCAAATAAGGGCTCATCATAAGAGCTATGTTGTCCGTCAATCTACCTCTACCTGGTCAAATAAGGGCTCATCATAAGAGCTATGTTGTCCGTCAATCTACCTCTACCTGGTCAAATAAGGGCTCATCATAAGAGCTATGTTTGTCCGTCAATCTACCTCTACCTGGTCAAATAAGGGCTCATCATAAGAGCTATGTTGTCCGTCAATCTACCTCTACCTGGTCAAATAAGGGCTCATCATAAGAGCTATGTTGTCCGTCAATCTACCTCTACCTGGTCAAATAAGGGCTCATCATAAGAGCTATGTTGTCCGTCAATCTACCTCTACCTGGTCAAATAAGGGCTCATCATAAGAGCTATGTTGTCCGTCAATCTACCTCTACCTGGTCAAATAAGGGCTCATCATAAGAGCTATGTTGTCCGTCAATCTACCTCTACCTGGTCAAATAAGGGCTCATCATAAGAGCTCATATGTTGTCCGTCAATCTACCTCTACCTGGTCAAATAAGGGCTCATCATAAGAGCTATGTTGTCCGTCAATCTACCTCTACCTGGTCAAATAAGGGCTCATCATAAGAGCTATGTTGTCCGTCAATCTACCTCTACCTGGTCAAATAAGGGCTCATCATAAGAGCTATGTTGTCCGTCAATCTACCTCTACCTGGTCAAATAAGGGCTCATCATAAGAGCTATGTTGTCCGTCAATCTACCTCTACCTGGTCAAATAAGGGCTCATCATAAGAGCTATGTTGTCCGTCAATCTACCTCTACCTGGTCAAATAAGGGCTCATCATAAGAGCTATGTTGTCCGTCAATCTACCTCTACCTGGTCAAATAAGGGCTCATCATAAGAGCTATGTTGTCCGTCAATCTACCTCTACCTGGTCAAATAAGGGCTCATCATAAGAGCTATGTTGTCCGTCAATCTACCTCTACCTGGTCAAATAAGGGCTCATCATAAGAGCTGTGCATCCTCCAAAGACAGAGGTTTGAGCGGAGGAAGGAGTCATTGATAAATAGTATATAAGTTGTTCTTACCAGCGACAGGTTGTTTGGACGGAAACAGCTTGTTGTCCACTGTCATGCTGATGTCACAAAACACTTCCTCCTCGTCTCGGTCTGCATCCAGCTGGAGAGGAAATGACAACAGCAGGGTTTAACCATCACATCTAATGGCTACTTCAGGGTTTAACCATCACATCTAATAACTACAGCAGGGTTTAACCATCACATCTAATGACTACAGCAGGGTTTAACCATCACATCTAATGACTACTTCAGGGTTTAACCATCACATCTAATAACTACAGCAGGGTTTAACCATCACATCTAATGACTACAGCAGGGTTTAACCATCACATCTAATGACTACTTCAGGGTTTAACCATCACATCTAATAACTACAGCAGGGTTTAACCATCACATCTAATGACTACAGCAGGGTTTAACCATCACATCTAATGACTACTTCAGGGTTTAACCATCACATCTAATGGCTACTTCAGGGTTTAACCATCACATCTAATAACTACAGCAGGGTTTAACCATCACATCTAATGACTACAGCAGGGTTTAACCATCACATCTAATGACTACTTCAGGGTTTAACCATCACATCTAATAACTACAGCAGGGTTTAACCATCACATCTAATAACTACAGCAGGGTTTAACCATCACATCTAATGACTACTTCAGGGTTTAACCATCACATCTAATAACTACAGCAGGGTTTAACCATCACATCTAATGACTACAGCAGGGTTTAACCATCACATCTAATAACTACAGCAGGGTTTAACCATCACATCTAATGGCTACTTCAGGGTTTAACCATCACATCTAATAACTACAGCAGGGTTTAACCATCACATCTAATGACTACAGCAGGGTTTAACCATCACATCTAATGACTACTTCAGGGTTTAACCATCACATCTAATAACTACAGCAGGGTTTAACCATCACATCTAATGACTACAGCAGGGTTTAACCATCACATCTAATGACTACTTCAGGGTTTAACCATCACATCTAATAACTACAGCAGGGTTTAACCATCACATCTAATAACTACAGCAGGGTTTAACCATCACATCTAATGACTACTTCAGGGTTTAACCATCACATCTAATGACTACAGCAGGGTTTAACCATCACATCTAATGACTACTTCAGGGTTTAACCATCACATCTAATGACTACAGCAGGGTTTAACCATCACATCTAATAACTACAGCAGGGTTTAACCATCACATCTAATAACTACAGCAGGGTTTAACCATCACATCTAATGACTACAGCAGGGTTTAACCATCACATCTAATGACTACTTCAGGGTTTAACCATCACATCTAATAACTACAGCAGGGTTTAACCATCACATCTAATAACTACAGCAGGGTTTAACCATCACATCTAATGACTACAGCAGGGTTTAACCATCACATCTAATGACTACTTCAGGGTTTAACCATCACATCTAATAACTACAGCAGGGTTTAACCATCACATCTAATAACTACAGCAGGGTTTAACCATCACATCTAATGACTACAGCAGGGTTTAACCATCACATCTAATGACTACTTCAGGGTTTAACCATCACATCTAATAACTACAGCAGGGTTTAACCATCACATCTAATGACTACAGCAGGGTTTAACCATCACATCTAATAACTACAGCAGGGTTTAACCATCACATCTAATAACTACAGCAGGGTTTAACCATCACATCTAATGACTACAGCAGAGTTTAACCATCACATCTAATGACTACTTCAGGGTTTAACCATCACATCTAATAACTACAGCAGGGTTTAACCATCACATCTAATGACTACAGCAGGGTTTAACCATCACATCTAATGACTACTTCAGGGTTTAACCATCACATCTAATGACTACAGCAGGGTTTAACCATCACATCTAATGACTACTTCAGGGTTTAACCATCACATCTAATAACTACAGCAGGGTTTAACCATCACATCTAATAACTACAGCAGGGTTTAACCATCACATCTAATGACTACTTCAGGGTTTAACCATCACATCTAATGACTACAGCAGGGTTTAACCATCACATCTAATGACTACTTCAGGGTTTAACCATCACATCTATTGACTACAGCAGGGTTTAACCATCACATCTAATAACTACAGCAGGGTTTAACCATCACATCTAATAACTACAGCAGGGTTTAACCATCACATCTAATGACTACAGCAGGGTTTAACCATCACATCTAATGACTACTTCAGGGTTTAACCATCACATCTAATAACTACAGCAGGGTTTAACCATCACATCTAATAACTACAGCAGGGTTTAACCATCACATCTAATGACTACAGCAGGGTTTAACCATCACATCTAATGACTACTTCAGGGTTTAACCATCACATCTAATAACTACAGCAGGGTTTAACCATCACATCTAATAACTACAGCAGGGTTTAACCATCACATCTAATGACTACAGCAGGGTTTAACCATCACATCTAATGACTACTTCAGGGTTTAACCATCACATCTAATAACTACAGCAGGGTTTAACCATCACATCTAATAACTACAGCAGGGTTTAACCATCACATCTAATGACTACAGCAGGGTTTAACCATCACATCTAATAACTACAGCAGGGTTTAACCATCACATCTAATAACTACAGCAGGGTTTAACCATCACATCTAATGACTACAGCAGAGTTTAACCATCACATCTAATGACTACTTCAGGGTTTAACCATCACATCTAATAACTACAGCAGGGTTTAACCATCACATCTAATGACTACAGCAGGGTTTAACCATCACATCTAATGACTACTTCAGGGTTTAACCATCACATCTAATAACTACAGCAGGGTTTAACCATCACATCTAATGACTACAGCAGGGTTTAACCATCACATCTAATGACTACAGCAGGGTTTAACCATCACATCTAATGACTACAGCAGGGTTTAACCATCACATCTAATGACTACTTCAGGGTTTAACCATCACATCTAATAACTACAGCAGGGTTTAACCATCACATCTAATGACTACAGCAGGGTTTAACCATCACATCTAATGACTACAGCAGGGTTTAACCATCACATCTAATGACTACAGTTACTTATAATTTTTCCAACGTTGTTTTATGAATGAACTAGTGATATCGATTTAGCTTATTATTATTATAGTCTGAATAGCATGTTTTCAAGACCGAAGTTGACGGTTAGTTGTTGGCTAAGCTAGCTAGCTAATGTTAGCTGGCTAGCATGCAATGTTTAGATTTTATTATGCCAACTGTCTGGAGGTTGACGATGGAGAGATGCTGAAATACAGAGATGACAGATGACCATGACTGTGTGGAGGACTAAGTTATAGGCTACTCATGATTTACTATTGAAGTGTGGTGGTGCTTTCTGGTGCCTCGTGACTGCCGTAGCATCACATAAAGTGAGTGCCGCATTTTTAGGTAGAACTGAAGAGTAGCTAGCTAGCTAGTCCAGTGTCTAGTACGGACCTCTAACTTCCTCTGACTGACTCCTACGACGAAGCCACAGACGGAGTGAATGGCGAGAAACCGTGATGACAACATGCTGCCTGCCTGGGTCTCCCGTTTAACCATCCCCCTCCCTACCCCTGACCTCACTCAAGCCGTGAACTTTCTCAACGTTCTCATTCGATGAATATCAACTTTTGTAAGATCGTATTTGTGGAATGTGAGCCAATGACAGCGTCGTTCTTCCATCCCCCCGACAGTCTGTGTATAACTTTAAGCAGAGCGGTGTTCGCTTCTCTTCTTCACTCTCCTCTTCCTCTTCGCTGCTCCCCGTGTCTCGGCTGCAGTCCTCTGTGTCTTCAGGTTGTACAGTGGTCACACAGTACAGACCGTACAGATCACAACCAATCAGTGAAGGGTACACTCTGTAGGACGGTGGAGTTGATGCCAAAGGGGTCTCTCTCCAGCAAGAAGATCTTGGTAGGCACACACACATGCATGGTATAATGGGGGCGGCAGGGTAGCCTAGTGGTAAGAGCGTTGGACTAGTAACCGGGCTGACAAGGTACAAATCTGTCGTTCTGCCCCTGAACAGGCAGTTAACCCACTGTTCCTAGACCAGTTAACCCACTGTTCCTAGACCAGTTAACCCACTGTTCCTAGACCAGTTAACCCACTGTTCCTAGACCAGTTAACCCCACTGTTCCTAGACCAGTTAACCCACTGTTCCTAGACCAGTTAACCCACTGTTCCTAGACCAGTTAACCCACTGTTCCTAGACCAGTTAACCCACTGTTCCTAGACCAGTTAACCCACTGTTCCTAGACCAGTTAACCCCACTGTTCCTAGACCAGTTAACCCACTGTTCCTAGACCAGTTAACCCACTGTTCCTAGACCAGTTAAACCACTGTTCCTAGACCAGTTAACCTACTGTTCCTAGACCAGTTAACCCACTGTTCCTAGACCAGTTAACCTACTGTTCCTAGACCAGTTAACCCACTGTTCCTAGACCAGTTAACCCACTGTTCCTAGACCAGTTAACCTACTGTTCCTAGACCAGTTAACCCACTGTTCCTAGACCAGTTAACCCACTGTTCCTAGACCAGTTAACCCCACTGTTCCTAGACCAGTTAACCCACTGTTCCTAGACCAGTTAACCAGGCCGTCATTGAAAATAAGAATTTGTTCTTTAACTGACTTGCCTAGTTAAATAAAGGTAAATGAAAATGTGACATAGTGATGTATGACAGAACACCAGTGTTTCCCACTGTCCTCCAGTGAGAGGTTAGAGAGGATGACAGAACACCAGTGTTTCCCACTGTCCTCCAGTGAGAGGTTAGAGAGGATGACAGAACACCAGTGTTTCCCACTGTCCTCCAGTGAGAGGTTAGAGAGGATGACAGTACACCAGTGTTTCCCACTGTCCTCCAGTGAGAGGTTAGAGAGGATGACAGAACACCAGTGTTTGCCACTGTCCTCCAGTTAGAGGTTAGAGAGGATGACAGAACACCAGTGTTTCCCACTGTCCTCCAGTGAGAGGTTAGAGAGGATGACAGTACACCAGTGTTTCCCACTGTCCTCCAGTGAGAGGTTAGAGAGGATGACAGAACACCAGTGTTTGCCACTGTCCTCCAGTGAGAGGTTAGAGAGGATGACAGAACACCAGTGTTTCCCACTGTCCTCCAGTTAGAGGTTAGAGAGGATGACAGAACACCAGTGTTTCCCACTGTCCTCCAGTGAGAGGTTAGAGAGGATGACAGAACACCAGTGTTTCCCACTGTCCTCCAGTTAGAGGTTAGAGAGGATGACAGAACACCAGTGTTTACCACTGTCCTCCAGTGAGAGGTTAGAGAGGATGACAGTACACCAGTGTTTCCCACTGTCCTCCAGTGAGAGGTTAGAGAGGATGACAGAACACCAGTGTTTGCCACTGTCCTCCAGTGAGAGGTTAGAGAGGATGACAGAACACCAGTGTTTCCCACTGTCCTCCAGTTAGAGGTTAGAGAGGATGACAGAACACCAGTGTTTCCCACTGTCCTCCAGTGAGAGGTTAGAGAGGATGACAGAACACCAGTGTTTCCCACTGTCCTCCAGTGAGAGGTTAGAGAGGATGACAGAACACCAGTATTTCCCACTGTCCTCCAGTTAGAGGTTAGAGAGGATGACAGAACACCAGTGTTTCCCACTGTCCTCCAGTGAGAGGTTAGAGAGGATGACAGAACACCAGTGTTTCCCACTGTCCTCCAGTTAGAGGTTAGAGAGGATGACAGAACACCAGTGTTTCCCACTGTCCTCCAGTTAGAGAGGAGGGAGGATGACAGAACACCAGTGTTTCCCACTGTCCTCCAGTTAGAGAGGAGGGAGGATGACAGAACACCAGTGTTTCCCACTGTCCTCCAGTGAGAGGTTAGAGAGGATGACAGAACACCAGTGTTTCCCACTGTCCTCCAGTGAGAGGTTAGAGAGGATGACAGAACACCAGTGTTTCCCACTGTCCTCCAGTGAGAGAGGAGGGAGGATGACAGAACACCAGTGTTTCCCACTGGCCTCCAGTGAGAGAGGAGGGAGGATGTCAGAACACCAGTGTTTCCCACTGTCCTCCAGTTAGAGAGGAGGGAGGATGACAGAACACCAGTGTTTCCCACTGTCCTCCAGTGAGAGAGGAGGGAGGATGACAGAACACCAGTGTTTCCCACTGTCCTCCAGTGAGAGGTTAGAGAGGATGACAGAACACCAGTGTTTCCCACTGTCCTCCAGTGAGAGAGGAGGGAGGATGACAGAACACCAGTGTTTCCCACTGTCCTCCAGTGAGAGAGGAGGGAGGATGACAGAACACCAGTGTTTCCCACTGTCCTCCAGTGAGAGGTTAGAGAGGATGACAGAACACCAATGTTTCCCACTGTCCTCCAGTGAGAGGGGAGGGAGGATGACAGAACACCAGTGTTTCCCACTGTCCTCCAGTGAGAGAGGAGGGAGGATGACAGAACACCAGTGTTTCCCACTGTCCTCCAGTGAGAGAGGAGGGAGGATGACAGAACACCAGTGTTTCCCACTGTCCTCCAGTGAGAGAGGAGGGAGGATGACAGAACACCAGTGTTTCCCACTGTCCTCCAGTGAGAGGTTAGAGAGGATGACAGAACACCAGTGTTTCCCACTGTCCCCCAGTGAGAGAGGAGGGAGGATGACAGAACACCAGTGTTTCCCACTGTCCTCCAGTGAGAGAGGAGGGAGGATGACAGAACACCAGTGTTTCCCACTGTCCTCCAGTGAGAGGTTAGAGAGGATGACAGAACACCAGTGTTTTCCACTGTCCTCCAGTGAGAGAGGAGGGAGGATGACAGAACACCAGTGTTTCCCGCTGTCCTCCAGTGAGAGAGGAGGGAGGATGACAGAACACCAGTGTTTCCCACTGTCCTCCAGTGAGAGAAGAGGGAGGATGACAGAACACCAGTGTTTCCCACTGTCCTCCAGTTAGAGAGGAGGGAGGATGACAGAACACCAGTGTTTCCCATGTCCTCCAGTGAGAGAGGAGGGAGGATGACAGAACACCAGTGTTTCCCACTGTCCCCCAGTGAGAGAGGAGGGAGGATGACAGAACACCAGTGTTTCCCACTGTCCTCCAGTTAGAGAGGAGGGAGGATGACAGAACACCAGTGTTTCCCACTGTCCTATAGTGAGAGGTTAGAGGGGATGACAGAACCCCAGTGTTTCCCACTGTCCTCCAGTGAGAGGTTAGAGAGGATGACAGAACACCAGTGTTTCCCACTGTCCTCCAGTGAGAGAAGAGGGAGGATGACAGAACACCAGTGTTTCCCACTGTCCTCCAGTGAGAGAGGAGGGAGGATGACAGAACACCAGTGTTTCCCACTGCCCTCCAGTGAGAGAGGAGGGAGGATGACAGAACACCAGTGTTTCCCACTGTCCTCCAGTGAGAGGTTAGAGAGGATGACAGAACACCAGTGTTTCCCACTGTCCTCCAGTGAGAGGTTAGAGAGGATGACAGAACACCAGTGTTTCCCACTGTCCTCCAGTGAGAGAGGAGGGAGGATGACAGAACACCAGTGTTTCCCACTGTCCTCCTCCAGTGAGAGGTTAGAGAGGATGACAGAACACCAGTGTTTCCCACTGTCCTCCAGTGAGAGAGGAGGGAGGATGACAGAACACCAGTGTTTCCCACTGTCCTCCAGTGAGAGAGGAGGGAGGATGACAGAACACCAGTGTTTCCCACTGTCCTCCAGTGAGAGAGGAGGGAGGATGACAGAACACCAGTGTTTCCCATGTCCTCCAGTGAGAGAGGAGGGAGGATGACAGAACACCAGTGTTTCCCACTGTCCCCCAGTGAGAGAGGAGGGAGGATGACAGAACACCAGTGTTTCCCACTGTCCTCCAGTTAGAGAGGAGGGAGGATGACAGAACACCAGTGTTTCCCACTGTCCTCCAGTGAGAGGTTAGAGAGGATGACAGAACACCAGTGTTTCCCACTGTCCTCCAGTGAGAGAAGAGGGAGGATGACAGAACACCAGTGTTTCCCACTGTCCTCCAGTGAGAGAGGAGGGAGGATGACAGAACACCAGTGTTTCCCACTGCCCTCCAGTGAGAGAGGAGGGAGGATGACAGAACACCAGTGTTTCCCACTGTCCTCCAGTGAGAGGTTAGAGAGGATGACAGAACACCAGTGTTTCCCACTGTCCTCCAGTGAGAGAGGAGGGAGGATGACAGAACACCAGTGTTTCCCACTGTCCTCCAGTTAGAGAGGAGGGAGGATGACAGAACGCCAGTGTTTCCCACTGTCCTCCAGTGAGAGAGGAGGGAGGATGACAGAACACCAGTGTTTCCCACTGTCCTCCAGTGAGAGAGGAGGGAGGATGACAGAACACCAGTGTTTCCCACTGTCCTCCAGTGAGAGAGGAGGGAGGATGACAGAACACCAGTGTTTCCCACTGTCCTCCAGTGAGAGGTTAGAGAGGATGACAGAACACCAGTGTTTCCCACTGTCCTCCAGTGAGAGGTTAGAAAGGATGACAGAACACTAGTGTTTCCCACTGTCCTCTAGTGAGAGAAGAGGGAGGATGACAGAACACCAGTGTTTCCCACTGTCCTCCAGTGAGAGAGGAGGGAGGATGACAGAACACCAGTGTTTCCCACTGCCCTCCAGTGAGAGAGGAGGGAGGAAGACAGAACACCAGTGTTTCCCACTGTCCCCCAGTGAGAGAGGAGGGAGGATGACAGAACACCAGTGTTTCCCACTGTCCTCCAGTTAGAGAGGAGGGAGGATGACAGAACACCAGTGTTTCCCACTGTCCTCCAGTGAGAGGTTAGAGAGGATGACAGAACACCAGTGTTTCCCACTGTCCTCCAGTGAGAGAAGAGGGAGGATGACAGAACACCAGTGTTTCCCACTGTCCTCCAGTGAGAGAGGAGGGAGGATGACAGAACACCAGTGTTTCCCACTGCCCTCCAGTGAGAGAGGAGGGAGGATGACAGAACACCAGTGTTTCCCACTGTCCTCCAGTGAGAGGTTAGAGAGGATGACAGAACACCAGTGTTTCCCACTGTCCTCCAGTGAGAGAGGAGGGAGGATGACAGAACACCAGTGTTTCCCACTGTCCTCCAGTTAGAGAGGAGGGAGGATGACAGAACGCCAGTGTTTCCCACTGTCCTCCAGTGAGAGAGGAGGGAGGATGACAGAACACCAGTGTTTCCCACTGTCCTCCAGTGAGAGAGGAGGGAGGATGACAGAACACCAGTGTTTCCCACTGTCCTCCAGTGAGAGAGGAGGGAGGATGACAGAACACCAGTGTTTCCCACTGTCCCCCAGTGAGAGAGGAGGGAGGATGACAGAACACCAGTGTTTCCCACTGTCCTCTAGTTAGAGAGGAGGGAGGATGACAGAACACCAGTGTTTCCCACTGTCCTCCAGTGAGAGGTTAGAGAGGATGACAGAACACCAGTGTTTCCCACTGTCCTCCAGTGAGAGGTTAGAAAGGATGACAGAACACTAGTGTTTCCCACTGTCCTCTAGTGAGAGAAGAGGGAGGATGACAGAACACCAGTGTTTCCCACTGTCCTCCAGTGAGAGAGGAGGGAGGATGACAGAACACCAGTGTTTCCCACTGCCCTCCAGTGAGAGAGGAGGGAGGAAGACAGAACACCAGTGTTTCCCACTGTCCCCCAGTGAGATAGGAGGGAGGATGACAGAACACCAGTGTTTCCCACTGTCCTCCAGTGAGAGAGGAGGGAGGATGACAGAACACCAGTGTTTCCCACTGTCCTCCAGTGAGAGGTTAGAGAGGATGACAGAACACCAGTGTTTCCCACTGTCCTCCAGTGAGAGAGGAGGGAGGATGACAGAACACCAGTGTTTCCCACTGTCCTCCAGTGAGAGAGGAGGGAGGATGACAGAACACCAGTGTTTCCCACTGTCCTCCAGTGAGAGGTTAGAGAGGATGACAGAACACCAGTGTTTCCCACTGTCCTCCAGTGAGAGGTTAGAGAGGATGACAGAACACCCGTGTTTCCAACTGTCCTCCAGTGAGAGAGGAGGGAGGATGACAGAACACCAGTGTTTCCCACTGTCCTCCAGTGAGAGAGGAGGGAGGATGACAGAACACCAGTGTTTCCCATGTCCTCCAGTGAGAGAGGAGGGAGGATGACAGAACACCAGTGTTTCCCACTGTCCCCCAGTGAGAGAGGAGGGAGGATGACAGAACACCAGTGTTTCCCACTGTCCTCCAGTTAGAGAGGAGGGAGGATGACAGAACACCAGTGTTTCCCATGTCCTCCAGTGAGAGAGGAGGGAGGATGACAGAACACCAGTGTTTCCCACTGTCCTCCAGTGAGAGGTTAGAGAGGATGACAGAACACCAGTGTTTCCCACTGTCCTCCAGTGAGAGGTTAGAGAGGATGACAGCACACCAGTGTTTCCCACTGTCCTCCAGTTAGATGTTAGAGAGGATGACAGAACACCAGTGTTTCCCACTGTCCTCCAGTTAGAGGTTAGAGAGGATGACAGAACACCAGTGTTTCCCACTGTCCTCCAGTGAGAGGTTAGAGAGGATGACAGAACACCAGTGTTTCCCACTGTCCTCCAGTGAGAGAGGAGGGAGGATGACACACATTTATTGGCCCAACCAAATCCCCAGGCATGTTGACCCCCAGGTGGTCTTCACATGTCCAGAACGACACGGTCCACCTGAGCATTCCGTATGAACCACAGCTCCTCGCCAGACAAAGGGAGATGAGTTACAGCTGAGAACATTCTTTCCTTCCGAGAAGAACTCTGTGACCCGGGGCATACCAACAACTCATGAACTCCTTTACTTCAGGACCCAAACTCAGTGTTGAACCATGGCTGAGGGTATATAGACCCATACTCAGTGTTGAACCCCGGCTGAGGGTATATAGACCCATACTCAGTGTGGAACCCCGGCTGAGGGTATATAGACCCATACTCAGTGTTGAACCCCGGCTGAGGGTATATAGACCCATACTCAGTGTGGAACCCCGGCTGAGGGTATATAGACCCATACTCAGTGTGGAACCCCGGCTGAGGGTATATAGACCCATACTCAGTGTGGAACCCCGGCTGAGGGTATATAGACCCATACTCAGTGTGGAACCCCGGCTGAGGGTATATAGACCCATACTCAGTGTGGAACCCCGGCTGAGGGTATATAGACCCATACTCAGTGTGGAACCCCGGCTGAGGGTATATAGACCGATACTCAGTGTTGAACCCCGGCTGAGGGTATATAGACCCATACTCAGTGTTGAACCATGGCTGAGAGTGTATAGACAATTGCTGCTATTTCATGTGACGCTTGAAAGTGTGTTTGTGTGTGTGTGCGTGTGTTTGTGTGTGTGTGCGTGTGTGTGTGGGGGGGGGTGCATGTGTGTGTGCATGAGTTTGTGCTTATTGGCAATAGATCATTCTGGTTGTTCTGAGAAAACCCAGATTTTTATAAAGCATGTTAGTTATAGAATAATCAGAGAGCATGGATCATGTAGATGTAGGACTTTATACAACGGGTGGGTCTAATCCTCAATGCTGATTGGTTAAAACCACATTCCAGTGTCTATTCCGCGGAAGTTACCGCCAACGTTAAAATGACGTTAAAATGCCTATTTACTCTGTTCCGTCTGACTGTGCAATCCACTGTCTCATCAGCCCAGCCAGGCAATTTATAAACTTGATCTTCAGTATGAAAAACTTCTCGACATTATCTCACATTACTTTCAGACTAACATTTAGTTTTCAACAGCGGAGATGTCTCTGACATTTGCAACATTGTTTCAATATTCAAATTGATCTACAGCTGTCGGGAGTCGGGATGAAACAGACAGGCGGACAACTTTTCTCAGCCTGTCGAAATCATGAACCAGCATCATTTTTTATGGAGATATACAAGAGAGCTGCTAGACAAACACACGGTTCAACAAGAAGAATTGAACGAGCCTTAATACTGAGGAAAACCCTGTTAGGTGTAAATATGTTATTGGACTCATCAGTCAGAAAGAAAACAGCTGACTCATTCTACTTTCCAAAATGGCACCCTATTACCTACATACTACTTCTGACAAGGGCCCATAGAGAATACAGGGCATTCGGAAGCTATTCAGATACTTTTTTACACATTTTTTACATTCGAGACTTTTATTCTAAAATGGATTCAATAGTTTTTTCCCCCTCATCAATCTACACACTATATCCCATAATGACATCACAATACCCCATAATGACATCACAATACCCCACAATGACATCACAATACCCCATAATGACATCACAATACCCCACAATGACATCACAATACCCCATAATGACATCACAATACCCCATAATGACATCACAATACCCCACAATGACATCACAATACCCCACAATGACATCACAATATCCCATAATGACAAAGCAAAAACAGGTTTAGAAATGTTTGCAAATTTATTAAAAATAAAAAAACGGAAATATTACATTTACATAAGTATTCAGACCCTTTACTCAGTACTTTGTTGAAGCACCTTTGGCAGCGATTACTGCCTCAAGTCTTCTTGGGTATGACGCTACAAGCTTGGCACACCTATTTTTGTGGAGTTTCTCCCATTCTTCTCTATTTTCAGGTCTTTCCAAGATGTTAGATCGGGTTCAAGTCCGGGCTCTAGCTGGGCCACTCAAGGACATTCAAAGACCTGTCCCGAAGTGTTGTCCTGACTGTGTGCTTAGAATCCTTTAGGCGCCATTTGGCAAAGTCCAAGAGGGCTGTCATGTGCCTTTTACTGAGGAGTGGCTTCTGTCTGGCCACTCTACCATAAAGGCCTGATTGGTGGAGTGTTGCAGAGATGGTTGTCCTTCTGGAAGGTTCTCCCATCTCCACAGAGGAACTCTGGAGCTCTGTCAGAGTGACCATCGGGTTCTTGGTCACCTTCCTGACCTTCTCCCCCGATTTTATCAGTTTGGTCAGGCAGCCAGCTCTAAGAAGAGTCTTGGTGCTTCCAAACTTCTTCCATTTAAGAATGATGGAGGCCACTGTGTTCTGGGGACCTTCAATGCTGCAGAAATGTTTTGGTACCCTTCCCCAGATCTGTGCCTCGACACAATCCTGTCTCGGAGCTCTACAGACAATTCCTCATGGCTTGGTGTTTGCTCTGACCTGCACTGTCAACTATGGGACCTTAATATAGACAGGTGTGTATGTAACAAAACATGTGGAAAAAGTCAAGGGGTCTGAATACTTTCTGCACTGTGTTGCATATCGGAAATACGGTGCCACTTGGGATGCAGCCAACAGAGGAACAGGTTGGCAAAGGAAAATCACAACGTTTGGGAACGAGAGATTTAGGATCCAAGACAAATATAATAGATATTTTGTATTAAAAAGTATACAACAGTGTTCTACCTGTTTTTTTATGTGTATAAAACAGTTATTCCCGGAGATTTTATTTTATTATTTTATTACCAGTAGTGCTGCCTTTTCAATACTGTCTCCAAAAATGTCAAGAGTGTCTCCAGTTGTGTTTATACTTAGCAATTGTGATGCATCTCCAAACAGGTATTCATTTTCCAATACGTTTTAACCATGAGTCACGAGTCACCATGGTAACGCCAGTTGGTAACTCCATGGTAACCTGCTGGACCACTCAGAGGGGATAAAGAAGTTAATGGTGGAGGAACAAGCATTAGCTGAAAGAATTACTGTTTTGCCCGTAATGAATCATTGGTCTGATGACAGATTTAGTCCTCCATCCTCCTTCCTGTTCTCGAAGAGTTGACAAGACTTCAATAACCACCTCTATTTGTGATCTCCACACCGACGATATCGATAAAATATGAAATGTAAACATGTTAGTCAACAAATAAAAAAGAAGAAGGAAGGCCTTCCGATAATTAAAATGGAAGGATTATGGTTAGGATTCTATTTTTAAAATGGAATGGTAAGTGTTAGGATTCTATTTTTAAAATGGAATGGTAAGGGTTAGGATTCTATTTTTTAAATGGAATGGTAAGGGTTAGGATTCTATTTTTAAAATGGAATGGTAAGGGTTAGGATTCTATTTTTTTAATGGAATGGTAAGGGTTAGGATTCTATTTTTAAAATGGAATGGTAAGGGTTAGGATTCTATTTTTAAAATGGAATGGTAAGGGTTAGGATTCGAGCTTTAAAATGGAATGGTAAGGGTTAGGATTCGAGCTTTAAAATGGAATGGTAAGGGTTAGGATTCGAGCTTTAAAATGGAATGGTAAGGGTTAGGATTCGAGCTTTAAAATGGAATGGTAAGGGTTAGGATTCTATTTTTAAAGTGGACGGATTAAAGATGAATCCAGATTACGGTTAGCTTTTAATGAATCATAAATTTACATTTAAGTCATTTAGCAGACGCTCTTATCCAGAGCGACTTACAAATCTGAATGCAACTTTAATCCTCCATCTTCCCCAATAAAACTCTCTCACCTCCTTACCCCCACCTAATAGTGTCATCCTCCCCTTTAAGATCCTCTCACCTCCTTACCACCACCTAATAGTGTCATCCTCCCCTTTAAGATCCTCTCACCTCCTTACCACCACCTAATAGTTTCATCCTCCCCTTTAAGATCCTCTCACCTCCTTACCACCACCTAATAGTGTCATCCTCCCCTTTAAGATCCTCTCACCTCCTTACCACCACCTAATAGTGTCATCCTCCCCTTTAAGACCCTCTCACCTCCTTACCACCACCTAATAGTTTCATCCTCCCCTTTAAGACAACTAAAGAGAGTGTGTGTGTGTGTGTGTGTGTTTCTCTCAATAGAGATTCTACATTTTTTTTGTCCAGGACTAGGATTGGAGCTCTCCCTCTTGGAGCTCTCCCTCTTGGAGCTCTCCCTCTTGGAGCTCTCCCTCTTACAGGCTCCCGAGTGGCGCAGCGGTCTAAGGCACTACATCTCGGTGCTAGAGGCGTCACTACAGCCACCCTGGTTCGAATCCAGGCTGCATCACAACCAGCCGTGATTAGGATTCACATAGGGCGGCGCACAATTGGCCCAGCGTCGTCCGTGGTTGGCCGGTGTAGGCCGTCATTGTACATAAGAATGTGTTACTTCACTGGCTTGTTAAATAAAAATGCATGAAATAAATAGATGTCCATAGATTGGGGCTCCTAACAGACTGATCTGAATAAATAGATGTCCATAGACTGGGGCTCCTGACAGACTGATCTGAATAAATAGATGTCCATAGACTGGGGCTCCTGACAGACTGATCTGAATAAATAGATGTCCATAGACTGGGGCTCCTGACAGACTGATCTGAATAAATAGATGTCCATAGACTGGGGCTCCTGACAGACTGATCTGAATAAATAGATGTCCATAGACTGGGGCTCCTAACAGACTGATCTGAATAAATAGATGTCCATAGACTGGGGCTCTGAATAAATAGATGTCCATAGACTGGGGCTCCTGACAGACTGATCTGAATAAATAGATGTCCATAGACTGGGGCTCTGAATAAATAGATGTCCATAGACTGGGGCTCCTAACAGACTGATCTGAATAAATAGATGTCCATAGATTGGGCTCCTGACAGACTGATCTGAACTTCTACCCTGTGCTGGAGTTTCTGTTAGTAATAAAACACATTTCTCTCCACCGTCAAAAGGGGGAGGCACAAAATGTTTTGCTGCGAGGTTGGGACTGGAGCTGGCCCCACACAGACACACGTGCCTAGTGGTTAGAGCGAGGTTGGGACTGGAGCTGGCCCCACACAGACACACGTGCCTAGTGGTTAGAGCGAGGTTGGGACTGGAGCTGGCCCTACACAGACACATGTGCCTAGTGGTTAGAGCGTTGGACTAGTAACCGAAAGGTTGCAAGTTCGAATCTCCGTGCTGACAAGGTCTGTCGTTCTGCCCCTGAACAGGCAGTTGACCCACTGTTCCTAGGCCGTCATTGAAAATAAGAATTTGTTCTTAACTGACTTGCCAAGTTAAATAAAGGTAAAAAAAGAACAAAAATTACTATCCATGTGGGGACCAAACAAAAATTCTCATTAAAAATCTTATTTACCCCAGTACAGAACATCACAGGGCCAGTACAGAACATCACAGGGCCAGTACAGAACATCACAGGGCCAGTACAGAACATCACAGGGCCAGTACAGAACATCACAGGGCCAGTACAGAACATCACAGGGCCAGAACAGAACATCACAGGGCCAGTACAGAACATCACAGGGCCAGAACAGAACATCACAGGGCCAGTACAGAACATCACAGGGCCAGAACAGAACATCACAGGGCCAGAACAGAACATCACAGGGCCAGAACAGAACATCACAGGGCCAGTACAGAACATCACAGGGCCAGTACAGAACATCACAGGGCCAGTACAGAACATCACAGGGCCAGTACAGAACAGAACATCACAGGGCCAGTACAGAACATCACAGGGCCAGTACAGTACAGAACATCACAGGGCCAGTACAGAACATCACAGGGCCAGTACAGTACAGAACATCACAGCGCCAGTACAGTACAGAACATCACAGGGCCAGTACAGTACAGAACAGGGTCAGTACAGAACATAACATCACAGGGCCAGTACAGAACATCACAGGGCCAGTACAGAACAGAACATCACAGGGCCAGTACAGAACATCACAGGGCCAGTACAGAACAGAACATCACTGGGCCAGTACAGTACAGAACATCACAGGGCCAGTACAGTACAGAACATCACAGGGCCAGTACAGAACAGAACAGGGCCAGTACAGAACATCACAGGGCCAGTACAGTACAGAACATCACAGGGCCAGTACAGAACAGAACAGGGCCAGTACAGAACATCACTGGGCCAGTACAGTACAGAACATCACAGGGCCAGTACAGAACAGAACATCACAGGGCCAGAACAGAACAGAACATCACAGGGCCAGAACAGAACATCACAGGGCCAGAACAGAACATAACAGGGCCAGAACAGAACATCACAGGGCCAGTACAGAACATCACAGGGCCAGTACAGAACATCACAGGGCCAGTACAGAACATCACAGGGCCAGTACAGAACAGAACATCACAGGGCCAGTACAGAACATCACAGGGCCAGTACAGAACAGAACATCACAGGGCCAGTACAGAACATCACAGGGCCAGTACAGAACAGAACATCACAGGGCCAGTACAGAACATCACATGGCCAGTACAGAACAGAACATCACAGGGCCAGTACAGAACAGAACATCACAGGGCCAGAACAGAACATCACAGGGCCAGTACAGAACAGAACATCACAGTGCCAGAACAGAACATCACATGGCCAGTACAGAACAGAACATCACAGGGCCAGAACAGAACATCACAGGGCCAGTACAGTACATCACAGGGCCAGTACAGAACATCACAGGGCCAGTACAGAACAGAACATCACAGGGCCAGAACAGAACATCACAGGGCCAGTACAGAACAGAACATCACAGGGCCAGTACAGTACATCACAGGGCCAGAACAGAACAGAACATCACAGGGCCAGAACAGAACATCACAGGGCCAGTACAGAACAGAACATGCGTGGGTATCAGAACTGTCAGAACTAACCTTATGGTGGCAGATAGTTGAATCTCACCTCCCTCTCTTCTCTGTTGCTATCTCTATATCTCATTCTTCCTCTCCCTCCCGCACTCTCTCTCGCTCTTCTTCTTCATCTCTATTCTTCCCTGTTTCTCTCTCTCTGTTGCTGTCTGTCTCTATCTCTCGAACAGGCAGGGAGAGGGGCAAGTGTGTGTGTGTGTGTGTGTGTGTGTGTGTGTGTGTGTGTGTGTGTGTGTGTGTGTGTGTGTGTGTGACTAGAGGTATGTGTTCAGTGCATTTTTCCACGATAGATAAAGGTCCACAAACGGCGGTTCTGTTTACCGTTGAAGGTGTGGGATTAGTCTCTCTAATGCTTCTGCTGAATGTGTGGGATTAGTCTCTCGGATGCTGGGATGTGTACTATCTGACAGACCTCAGGTGTGGAGAGGAGAGACAGGTGAGGTGCACAAGTGTTGTGGCTCCTCTAAGTGGAGGAGGCTTTAGGGCCACAAGCCTTCTGGCAGTCTAAGTGGAGGAGGCTTTAGGGCCACAAGCCTTCTGGCAGTCTAAGTGGAGGAGGCTTTAGGGCCACAAGTGTTTCCGGGTCAACTCACATGTCCACCCAATGTCCTCCCGGGACTTCAGAATCTAACCTCTCTCTCTCTCCTCCCATAAATATTGTATCTATCTCCCCTGCACATATTTCTCTCTCTCTGTTTTCATATCTTTCTTCCTACACACGCTCTCTACTGTCCTGTCCTCTCACCCCCTCTTTACACCACTGCTACTCTCTCATCTATGTATAGTCACTTTAATAACTCTACCTACATGTACATACTACCTCAACTAACCGGTGGCCCCACACATTGACTCTGTACCGGTACCCCCTGTATATAGCCTCCACATTGACTCTGTACCGTAACACCCTGTATATAACCTCCACATTGACTCTGTACCGGTACCCCCTGTATATAGCCTCCACATTGACTCTGTACCAGTACCCCCTGTATATAGCCTCCACATTGACTCTGTACCGGTACCCCCAGTATATAGCCTCCACATTGACTCTGTACCGGTACCCCCTGTATATAGCCTCCACATTGTACCGGTACCCCCTGTATATAGCCTCCACATTGTACCGGTACCCCCTGTATATAGCCTCCACATTGACTCTGTACCGTAATACCCTGTATATAGCCTCCACATTGACTCTGTACTGGTACCCCCTGTATATAGCCTCCACATTGACTCTGTACCGGTACCCCCTGTATATAGCCTCCACATTGACTCTGTACCGGTGCCCCCAGTATATAGCCTCCACATTGACTCTGTACCGGTGCCCCCAGTATATAGCCTCCACATTGTACCGGTACCCCCTGTATATAGCCTCCACATTGACTCTGTACCGGTACCCCCTGTATATAGCCTCCACATTGACTATGTACTGGTACCCCCTGTATATAGCCTCCACATTGACTCTGTACCAGTACCCCCTGTATATAGCCTCCACATTAACTCTGTACCAGTACCCCCTGTATATAGCCTCCACATTGACTCTGTACCGTAACACCTGTATATAGCCTCCACATTGACTCTGTACCGGTACCCCCTGTATATAGCCTCCACATTGACTCTGTACCGGTACCCCCAGTATATAGCCTCCACATTGACTCTGTACCGGTACCCCCTGTATATAGCCTCCACATTGACTCTGTACCGGTACCCCCTGTATATAGCCACCACATTGACTCTGTACCGGTACCCCCTGTATATAGCCACCACATTGACTCTGTACCGTAATACCCTGTATATAGCCTCCACATTGACTCTGTACCGGTACCCCCTGTATATAGCCTCCACATTGACTCTGTACCGTAATACCCTGTATATAGCCTCCACATTGACTCTGTACCAGTACCCCCTGTATATAGTCTCCACATTGACTCTGTACCGTAACACCCTGTATATAGCCTCCACATTGACTCTGTACCGGTACACCCTGTATATAGCCTCCACATTGACTCTTTACCGTAACACCCTGTATATAGCCTCCACATTAACTCTGTACCAGTACCCCCTGTATATAGCCTCCACATTGACTCTGTACCGTAACACCCTGTATATAGCCTCCACATTGACTCTGTACTGGTACCCCCTGTATATAGCCTCCACATTGACTCTGTACCAGTACCCCCTGTATATAGCCTCCACATTGACTCTGTACCAGTACCCCCTGTATATAGCCTCCACATTGACTCTGTACCAGTACCCCCTGTATATAGCCTCCACATCGACTCTGTACCGTAATACCCTGATTATAGCCTCCACATTGACTCTGTACTGGTACCCCCTGTATATAGCCTCCACATTGACTCTGTACCGTAATACCCTGTATATAGCCTCCACATTGACTCTGTACCGTAATACCCTGTATATAGCCTCCACATTAACTCTGTACCAGTACCCCCTGTATATAGTCTCCACATTGACTCTGTACCGTAACACCCTGTATATAGCCTCCACATTAACTCTGTACCGGTACACCCTGTATATAGCCTCCACATTGACTCTTTACCGTAACACCCTGTATATAGCCTCCACATTAACTCTGTACCAGTACCCCCTGTATATAGCCTCCACATTGACTCTGTACCGTAACACCCTGTATATAGCCTCCACATTGACTCTGTACTGGTACCCCCTGTATATAGCCTCCACATTGACTCTGTACCAGTACCCCCTGTATATAGCCTCCACATTGACTCTGTACCAGTACCCCCTGTATATAGCCTCCACATTGACTCTGTACCAGTACCCCCTGTATATAGCCTCCACATTGACTCTGTACCAGTACCCCCTGTATATAGCCTCCACATTGACTCTGTACTGGTACCCCCTGTATATAGCCTCCACATTGACTCTGTACCGTAATACCCTGTATATAGCCTCCACTTTGACTCTGTACCGTAATACCCTGTATATAGCCTCCACATTAACTCTGTACCAGTACCCCCTGTATATAGCCTCCACATTGACTCTGTACCAGTACCCCCTGTATATAGCCTCCACATTGACTCTGTACCGTAATACCCTGTATATAGCCTCCACATTGACTCTGTACCGGTACCCCCTGTATATAGCCTCTACATTGACTCTGTACCGTAACACCCTGTATATAGCCTCCACATTGACTCTGTACTGGTACCCCCTGTATATAGTCTCCACATTGACTATGTACCGGTACCCCCTGTATATAGCCTCCACATTGACTCTGTACCGGTACCCCCTGTATATAGCCTCCATATTGACTCTGTACCGGTACCCCCTGTATATAGCCTCCACATTGACTCTGTACCGGTACCCCCTGTATATAGCCTCCACATTGACTCTGTACCGGTACCCCCTGTATATAGCCTCCACATTGACTCTGTACCGTAATACCCTGTATATAGCCTCCACATTGACTCTGTACCGGTACCCCCTGTATATAGCCTCTACATTGACTCTGTACCGGTACCCCCTGTATATAGCCTCCACATTGACTCTGTACCGGTACCCCCCTGTATATAGCCTCCACATTGACTCTGTACCGGTACCCCCTGTATATAGCCTCCACATTGAATACACCTGTTCTATTCAGCATTTCACTGTGAGGTCTACTACACCTGTTGTATTCAGCATTTCACTGTAAGGTCTACTACACCTGTTGTATTCAGCATTTCACTGTAAGGTCTCCTACACCTGTTGTATTCAGCATTTCACTGTAAGGTCTACTACACCTGTTGTATTCAGCATTTCACTGTAAGGTCTCCTACACCTGTTGTATTCAGCATTTCACTGTAAGGTCTACTACACCTGTTGTATTCAGCATTTCACTGTAAGGTCTACTACACCTGTTGTATTCAGCATTTCACTGTAAGGTCTACTACACCTGTTGTATTCAGCATTTCACTGTAAGGTCTACTACACCTGTTGTATTCAGCATTTCACTGTAAGGTCTACTACACCTGTTGTATTCAGCATTTCACTGTAAGGTCTACTACACCTGTTGTATTCAGCATTTCACTGTAAGGTCTACTACACCTGTTGTATTCAGCATTTCACTGTGAGGTCTACTACACCTGTTGTATTCAGGATTTCACTCAAGTAGCACCCTATTCCCTATTTAGTCCCAAATAGCACCCTATTCCCTATTTAGTCCCAAATAGCACCCTATTCCCTATTTAGTCCCAAATAGCCCCCTATTCCCTATTTAGTCCCAAATAGCACCCTATTCCCTATTTATTCCCAAATAGCACCCTATTCCCTATTTAGTCCCAAATAGCACCCTATTCCCTATTTGGTCCCAAATAGCCCCCTATTCCCTATTTGGTCCCAAATAGCCCCCTATTCCCTATTTGGTCCCAAATAGCCCCCTATTCCCTATTTGGTCCCAAATAGCCCCCTATTCCCTATTTAGTCCCAAATAGCACCCTATTCCCTATTTATTCCCAAATAGCACCCTATTCCCTATTTAGTCCCAAATAGCACCCTATTCCCTATTTGGTCCCAAATAGCACCCTATTCCCTGTTTAGAAACACACAGCTGGAGACACACAGCTGAGGACACACAGCTGGAGACAGTGGAGTGACTGGTCTCACTTCTTCACACTGAGAGAAGAAGACTCTGTGAGCTCTGAGGGGTGGAGTGACTGGTCTCACTTCTTCACACTGAGAGAAGAAGACTCTGTGAGCTCTGAGGGGTGGAGTGACTGGTCTCACTTCTTCACACTGAGAGAAGAAGACTCTGTGAGCTCTGAGGGGTGGAGGGACTGGTCTCACTTCTTCACACTGAGAGAAGAAGACTTTGTGAGCTCTGAGGGGTGGAGGGACTGGTCTCACTTCTTCACACTGAGAGAAGAAGACTCTGTGAGCTCTGAGGGGTGGAGTGACTGGTCTCACTTCTTCACACTGAGAGAAGAAGACTCTGTGAGCTCTGAGGAGTGGAGTGACTGGTCTCACTTCTTCACACTGAGAGAAGTAGACTCTGTGAGCTCTGAGGGGTGGAGTGACTGGTCTCACTTCTTCACACTGAGAGAAGAAGACGCTGTGAGCTCTGAGGGGTGGAGGGACTGGTCTCACTTCTTCAGCTGGGTGTGGATCCAGACAGTGTAACACAGGGTGTTCATGTGATGAGGCCGTGGGGACAGAGGTCCAAGACACAATAATGTCAATCTTTTGTTGTTTTTAGCTTAAAAATTCAGATTCTTCCTGCAACGCACAAAGCTATGGATGATAATTGTCCGTGGCATATTTTCACCAACAGAGAGATATCCTGTAATACAATATGCATTTACTATGACGTTGATATTTATTGCTGTGACGCTAGAGGTCTTCACAACAGGAAGAAGGATTAAATCTGCATGATCCTCTTTATAATAGGTTCACCACCATTACCTTATGTATCCCCTCGGAGTCCTATTGCTCTGCTGTGTGTGATGACACCATAGAGAGAGACAGGCTAGGTTACCCAAGGTAGAGACACTACATCCCAGAGAGAGAGACAGGCTAGGTTACCCAAGGTAGAGACACTACAGCCCAGAGAGAGACAGGCTAGGTTACCCAAGGTAGAGACACTACAGCCCAGAGAGAGCGACAGGCTAGGTTACCCAAGGTAGAGACACTACAGCCCAGAGAGAGAGACAGGCTAGGTTACCCAAGGTAGAGACACTACAGCCCAGAGAGAGAGACAGGCTAGGTTACCCAAGGTAGAGACACTACAGCCCAGAGAGAGAGAGAGACAGGCTAGGTTACCCAAGGTAGAGACACTACAGCCCAGAGAGAGACAGGCTAGGTTACCCAAGGTAGAGACACTACAGCCCAGAGAGAGAGACAGGCTAGGTTACGCAAGGTAGAGACACTACATCCCAGAGAGAGAGAGAGACAGGCTAGGTTACCCAAGGTAGAGACACTACAGCCCAGAGAGAGAGACAGGCTAGATTACCCAAGGTAGAGACACTACAGCCCAGAGAGAGAGACAGGCTAGGTTACCCAAGGTAGAGACACTACATCCCAGAGAGAGAGACAGGCTAGGTTACCCAAGGTAGAGACACTACAGCCCAGAGAGAGAGACAGGCTAGGTTACCCAAGGTAGAGACACTACAGCCCAGAGAGAGAGACAGGCTAGGTTACCCAAGGTAGAGACACTACAGCCCAGAGAGAGAGACAGGCTAGGTTACCCAAGGTAGAGACACTACAGCCCAGAGAGAGAGACAGGCTAGGTTACGCAAGGTAGAGACACTACATCCCAGAGAGAGAGAGAGACAGGCTAGGTTACCCAAGGTAGAGACACTACAGCCCAGAGAGAGACAGGCTAGGTTACCAAAGGTAGAGACACTACAGCCCAGAGAGAGAGACAGGCTAGGTTACGCAAGGTAGAGACACTACATCCCAGAGAGAGAGAGAGACAGGCTAGGTTACCCAAGGTAGAGACACTACAGCCCAGAGAGAGAGACAGGCTAGATTACCCAAGGTAGAGACACTACAGCCCAGAGAGAGAGACAGGCTAGGTTACCCAAGGTAGAGACACTACAGCCCAGAGAGAGAGACAGGCTAGGTTACGCAAGGTAGAGACACTACATCCCAGAGAGAGAGAGAGACAGGCTAGGTTACCCAAGGTAGAGACACTACAGCCCAGAGAGAGAGACAGGCTAGGTTACCCAAGGTAGAGACACTACAGCCCAGAGAGAGAGACAGGCTAGATTACCCAAGGTAGAGACACTACAGCCCAGAGAGAGAGACAGGCTAGGTTACCCAAGGTAGAGACACTACAGCCCAGAGAGAGAGACAGGCTAGGTTACCCAAGGTAGAGACACTACAGCCCAGAGAGAGACAGGCTAGGTTACCCAAGGTAGAGACACTACATCCCAGAGAGAGAGAGAGACAGGCTAGGTTACCCAAGGTAGAGACACTACAGCCCAGAGAGAGAGACAGGCTAGATTACCTAAGGTAGAGACACTACAGCCCAGAGAGAGAGACAGGCTAGGTTACCCAAGGTAGAGACACTACATCCCAGAGAGAGAGACAGGCTAGGTTACCCAAGGTAGAGACACTACAGCCCAGAGAGAGAGACAGGCTAGGTTACCCAAGGTAGAGACACTACAGCCCAGAGAGAGAGACAGGCTAGGTTACTCAAGGTAGAGACACTACAGCCCAGAGAGAGAGACAGGCTAGGTTACCCAATGTAGAGACACTACAGCCCAGAGAGAGAGACAGGCTAGGTTACCCAAGGTAGAGACACTACAGCCCAGAGAGAGAGACAGGCTAGGTTACCCAAGGTAGAGACACTACATCCCAGAGAGAGAGAGAGAGACAGGCTAGGTTACCCAAGGTAGAGACACTACAGCCCAGAGAGAGAGAGAGAGAGAGAGACAGGCTAGGTTACCCAAGGTAGAGACACTACAGCCCAGAGAGAGAGAGAGACAGGCTAGGTTACCCAAGGTAGAGACACTACAGCCCAGAGAGAGAGAGAGAGAGAGAGAGAGAGAGAGAGAGAGACAGGCTAGGTTACCCAAGGTAGAGACACTACAGCCCAGAGAGAGAGACAGGCTAGGTTACCCAAGGTAGAGACACTACAGCCCAGAGAGAGATGGAGACAGGCTAGGTTACCCAAGGTAGAGACACTACAGCCCAGAGAGAGAGAGAGAGAGAGACAGGCTAGGTTACCCAAGGTAGAGACACTACAGCCCAGAGAGAGAGAGAGACAGGCTAGGTTACCCAAGGTAGAGACACTACAGCCCAGAGAGAGAGACAGGCTAGGTTACCCAAGGTAGAGACACTACAGCCCAGAGAGAGAGAGACAGGCTAGGTTACCCAAGGTAGAGACACTACAGCCCAGAGAGAGACAGGCTAGGTTACCCAAGGTAGAGACATTACAGCCCAGAGAGAGAGACAGGCTAGGTTACCCAAGGTAGAGACACTACAGCCCAGAGAGAGAGACAGGCTAGGTTACCCAAGGTAGAGACACTACAGCCCAGAGAGAGACAGGCTAGGTTACCCAAGGTAGAGACACTACAGCCCAGAGAGAGAGACAGGCTAGGTTACCCAAGGTAGAGACACTACAGCCCAGAGAGAGAGACAGGCTAGGTTACCCAAGGTAGAGACACTACAGCCCAGAGAGAGAGACAGGCTAGGTTACCCAAGGTAGAGACACTACAGCCCAGAGAGAGAGACAGGCTAGGTTACCCAAGGTAGAGACACTACAGCCCAGAGAGAGAGAGACAGGCTAGGTTACCCAAGGTAGAGACACTACAGCCCAGAGAGAGACAGGCTAGGTTACCCAAGGTAGAGACATTACAGCCCAGAGAGAGAGACAGGCTAGGTTACCCAAGGTAGAGACACTACAGCCCAGAGAGAGAGACAGGCTAGGTTACCCAAGGTAGAGACACTACAGCCCAGAGAGAGAGACAGGCTAGGTTACCCAAGGTAGAGACACTACAGCCCAGAGAGAGAGAGACAGGCTAGGTTACCCAAGGTAGAGACACTACAGCCCAGAGAGAGACAGGCTAGGTTACCCAAGGTAGAGACACTACAGCCCAGAGAGAGACAGGCTAGGTTACCCAAGGTAGAGACACTACAGCCCAGAGAGAGAGACAGGCTAGGTTACCCAAGGTAGAGACACTACAGCCCAGAGAGAGAGACAGGCTAGGTTACCCAAGGTAGAGACACTACAGCCCAGAGAGAGACAGGCTAGGTTACCCAAGGTAGAGACACTACAGCCCAGAGAGAGACAGGCTAGGTTACCCAAGGAGAAGACAAAGTAGCAATTCCATGCGGTAGCATTAGCTAACAATTCATTGGACCAGCGCCGTTGCTGATCTGAATGAATTAGCATTGAAAACCCGAAGAGTGGTCAGGAAATCAAGAAATGAAGTGGCTTTTAAATGAATTGAATGACACAAGAACAGATATGCTATGTGTGTGCTGAGTAGTTGGCTGAAATTCACTACGACTGTGAAATTCACTACGACTGTGAAATTCACTACGATATATTTTCCACTTTGATGGCAAATTTTCTGTAATGCTGACATTCACTTCCTGTTATTTCCGGTTATTTCCTGTTATTTCCGGTTATTTCCTGTTATTTCCTGTTATTTCCGGTTATTTCCACTCTAAATGCTTGTCGTATTGTTTAATTATTACAAAGAGTTGTGGGATATTAGAATCCTCCTGCCTTAACCTTTGTCATCTTCAACCTAGAATATAGGTGGGTGTTAAACGTTGAAGGTGGATGGTGGAATTTGGCCCAGGCTAAGTAAAGGCCTCTGAGTACCTAGCTTAGGGGTTCTGAGGGGGTAGTGTTTCTGAAGGGGTAGTGGTGCTGAGGGGGTAGGGGTGCTGAGGGGGTAGGGGTTCTGAGGGGGTAGTGGTGCTGAGGGGTTACTCTATCAACAATAGGACAGGTAATATCCTGTCTGTGAGTCTTACTCTATCAATAATAGGACATGCAATACCCTGTCTGTCTGTGAGTCTTACTCTATCAATAATAGGACATGCAATACCCTGTCTGTGAGTCTTACTCTGTCAATAACAGGACAGGAATTATTAAAGTAAACTATGGTACCCCTTGTGTGAACCCGCAACTAGAATTAGGGTCAGCTGCTGAGTGGTAAGCACCATAGACAACGCTTAAAAACTGCTCTCTCACACACACACATACACACCCTTGTCTTACCGTGACGATGAGTCCCCTCTCCTGGAAGTATTTGACCAAGGGGATGGTGTTCTGTTTGAAGTTGGTGAGGCGGCGCTCTGTTGCATTGGGGTTGTCATCAGGACGACCCGTCGCCTCTGCTCGCTTCTCCAGGCGCTCCTTCAGGCGGTGGTTAGCACAGGACAGGAACACGACCAGGTCTGGAGTACAGATCTATTGGAAGAGATAAACATTATTATATTGTTCAGACAGTGGTGTTATGTTCTCTAAAGACAAACAGACATTACGTCGCTGAACAGAAAAGGGAACAAACAAAGGAGTCACTTCGACAACAAAAAACGAATCAGAATGGGTTTTAAACGGTTTCTGAAAAACACCCACTGAAAGTTGGCTAAACAACTAGAAAAGGGTCCTAAAATATACCCATGGGGAATTCCCACTGAAAGTTGGCAAAACAACTAGAAAAGGGTCCTAAAATATACCCATGGGGAATTCCCACTGAAAGTTGGCAAAACAACTAGAAAAGGGTCCTAAACTATACCCATGGGGAATTCCCACTGAAAGTTGGCAAAACAACTAGAAAAGGGTCCTAAAATATACCCATGGGGAATTCCCACTGAAAGTTGGCAAAACAACTAGAAAAGGGTCCTAAAATATACCCATGGGGAATTCCCACTGAAAGTTTGCAAAGCAACTAGAAAAGGGAGACACCCGCATCATGGATGCCTACTAGATTTACCTCAGAAACTACAAAGTAAAAGGCGAAACTCAAACCAAGTTTGGATGAGGAGTTTACAAAGAATAAACTGAACAGGTAAAAACACCAGATGTAGGCTTTGTTTGGATACCGAAAGTGGAAGAGCTAACGAGAGGTGGAAGAGCTAACGAGAGGCGGAAAAGCTAGCGAGAGGCGGAAGAGCTAGCGAGAGACGGAAGAGCTAACGAGAGGCGGAAGAGCTAACGAGAGGTGGAAAAGCTAGCGAGAGGCGGAAGAGCTAATAAGAGGTGGAAAAGCTAGCGAGAGGCGGAAGAGCTAGCGAGAGGCGGAAGAGCTAGCGAGAGGCGGAAGCGCTAACGAGAGGCGGAAGAGCTAACGAGAGGTGGAAAAGCTAGCGAGAGGCGGAAGAGCTAATGAGAGGTGGAAAAGCTAGCGAGAGGCGGAAGAGCTAACGAGAGACGGAAGAGCTAACGAGAGGCGGAAGACCTAGCGAGAGACGGAAGAGCTAGCGAGAGACGGAAGAGCTAACGAGAGGTGGAAGAGCTAACGAGAGACGGAAGAGCTAGCGAGAGACGGAAGAGCTAACGAGAGACGGAAGAGCTAACGAGAGGTGAAGCTCTCCCAGTATATACTCTCTCAACTCTATCAGATGAACCCCATTCTGACTAAGGAGGTGAGGAGGTGACTCTCAGGGCCAGGTGATACTCATCATGACTAATGATATGACTCTCTGGGACAGGTGAACTCATCATGACTAATGATATGACTCTCTGGGCCATGTAATACTCATCATGACTAATGATATGACTCTCTGGGCCAGGTGATACTCATCATGACTAATGATATGACTCTCTGGGCCAGGTGAAACTCATCATGACTAATGATACGACTCTCTGGGCCAGGTGGTATCTCATCATGACTAATGATATGACTCTCTGGGCCAGGTGAAACTCATCATGACTAATGATACGACTCTCTGGGCCAGGTGAAACTCATCATCACTAATGATATGACTCTCTGGGCCAGGTAAAACACATCCTGACAATCAAGGTGACTCTCTTGGCCAGGTAAAACACATCATGACTAACGAGATGACTCTCTGGGCCAGGTAAAACACATCCTGACTAACGAGATGACTCTCTGGGCCAGGTAAAACACATCATGACTAACGAGATGACTCTCTGGGCCAGGTAAAACACATCCTGACTAACGAGATGACTCTCTGGGCCAGGTAAAACACATCCTGACTAACGAGATGAATCTCTGGGCCAGGTAAAACACATCATGACTAACGAGATGACTCTCTGGGCCAGGTAAAACACATCCTGACTAACGAGATGACTCTCTGTGCCAGGTAAAACACATCCTGACTAACGAGATGAATCTCTGGGCCAGGTAAAACACATCATGACTAACGAGATGACTCTCTGGGCCAGGTAAAACACATTCTGACTAACGAGATGACTCTCTGGGCCAGGTAAAACACATCCTGACTAACGAGATTACTTTCTGGGCCAGGTAAAACACATCCTGACTAACAAAATGACTCTCTGGGCCAGGTAAAACACATCCTGACAATCAAAATGACTCTCTTGGCCAGGTAAAACACATCATGACTAACGAGATGACTCTCTGGGCCAGGTAAAACACATCCTGATTAACGAGATGACTCTCTGGGCCAGGTGTGACACATCCTGACTAACGAGATGACTCTCTGGGCCAGGTAAAACACATCCTGACTAACGAGATGACTCTCTGGGCCAGGTGTGACACATCCTGACTAACGAGATGACTCTCTGGGCCAGGTGTGACACATCCTGACTAACGAGATAACTCTCTGGGCCAGGTAAAACACATCCTGACTAACGAGATGACTCTCTGGGCCAGGTAAAACACATCCTGACTAACGAGATGACTCTCTGGGCCAGGTAAAACACATCCTGACTAACAAGATGACTCTCTGGGCCAGGTGTGACACATCCTGACTAACGAGATGACTCTCTGGGCCAGTTAAAACACATCCTGACTAGCGAGATGACTCTCTGGGCCAGGTGTGACACATCCTGACTAACGAGATGACTCTCTGGGCCAGGTAAAACACATCCTGACTAACGAGATGACTCTCTGGGCCAGGTGTGACACATCCTGACTAACAAGATGACTCTCTGGGCCAGGTGTGACACATCCTGACTAACGAGATGACTCTCTGGGCCAGGTGTGACACATCCTGACTAACGAGATGACTCTCTGGGCCAGGTGTGACACATCCTGACTAACGAGATGACTCTCTGGGCCAGGTAAAACACATCCTTAGTACAAATGAAGTTATTTTTACCGAACGTCTTCCTTGTGCCCTAAACATCAAAGTCTCTCTTTGTTTCCACAGCAACCAAACTTCAAGCTGACTGCCTTCATTTTCTCAGGGAGCTGAATTTAGTGGAGGCATATTGTGAGTTGACTGGAATAAAATCAAGTACTTAAAAAAATTAAAAGAAATCAAGTCCATTAGCTTGATTACTTGATGACTGACATTAGTTGGCTATTTTTATAAAGAATCCAATCTTTCACTTGAAGATAATTTGAAGGATTAATGGCCATTATCCAACTGAATTGCATAGATGCTTTTTTCATTTCAACGTTGGAATAAATTGTAGCTACTTTATGTTCACTCAAAACAAGAACACTGCTGCTGTAATGTCTCCTGTTTTTGCCAGGTAGCAGTCAACTAATCAACTAATCAACCAAACAATAAAAAGAATCCATCAATCAATCATGACCTGGTGATGGAGACAGTTTTTCAGATCAGACCATGCAGTGTACAGAAGCAGGCTATTCAATACCACCAGGCCAGACTCCAGTTAGCTTTCACACTGTACAACCCCCCCCCCACAGACAACACCCATTAATCCTCCTTCAGTAGCATGTCCTGAATTAGTGACGCTTTTCGTCTGCCTGCCTGCCTGCCTGTCTGTCTGTCTGTCTGTCTGTCTGTCTGTCTGTCTGTCTGGGGAAGAAAGGAGGGGGAGAGGGAGGAGAGGGATAGAGAGGGAGGAGAGGGAAGGAGAGGGAGGAGAGGGATAGAGAGGGAGGAGAGGGAAGGAGAGGGAGGAGAGGGAGGAGAGGGATGCAGAGGGAGGAGAGGGATGCAGAGGGAGGAGAGGAATAGAGAGGGAGGAGAGGGATGGAGAGGGAGGGATAGAGAGGGAGGAGAGGAAAGGAGGGACCCAGGGGGTCTGTGTGGGTGAAGGTCTGTCTGTTCTAAAATAAGGTGCGTTGAGCCCTGGAGGGCGCAAGCCAAAGGGCTGTTGTGATGTTTGAAAGGGCATCACAGTGAGAGCATCGCAGGGTGCTGCAGAGGAATGGACAACACACAGACATATTATCTTCTATCTGGTCTCTACTGTACGACTCAACCTGAGACCGCCTCTCCTATACACTTTAACTTCCATCATTTATTACCCTTATGTACTACCCTTAATCATTACTTTTATACATTACCCTTATTCACTACCCTTAATCATTACCTGTATACATTACCCGTATTCACGACCCTTAATCATTGCCTTTATACATGGCCCTTATTCACTACCCCTAATCATTACCTTTATACATTACCCTTATACACTACCCTCAATCATTACCTTTATACATTGCCTTTATTCACTACCCTTAATCATTACCTTTATACATTGCCTTTATTCACTACCCCTAATCATTACCTTTATACATTACCCTTATACACTACCCTCAATCATTACCTTTATACATTACCCCTACTCACTACACTTAATCATTACCATTATACATTACCCTTAATCATTACCTTTATACATTACCCTTATTTACTGCCCTTAATCATTACCTTTATACATTACCCTTATTTACTGCCCTTAATCATTACCTTTGTACGTGACCCTTATTCAATACCCTTAGTCATTACCTTTACACATTACCCTTATTCACTACCCCTAATCATTACCTTTACACATTACCCTTATTCACTACCCCTAATCATTACCTTTACACATTACCCTTATTCAATACCCGTAATCATTGCCTTTATACATTACCTTTATACATTACCCCTATTCAATCGCCTTAATCGGTACCTTTATACATTACCCCTATTCAATACCCTTAATCATTGCCTTTATACATTACCTTTATACATTACCCCTATTCAATCGCCTTAATCATTACCTTTACACATTACCCTCATTAATTACCCATATTCATTCATCATATGTATTACCCTTAAACATTATCCGTATTCATTAGCCAGAATTATTACCCCTATTCTTTACCCTTACTGATATTAAGATGACCCTTGTACATTACCCTTGTTTAAATACCCATAAGCTTCTTTATTTCCTGGGAAGTGACCAAGAACCCGATGGTCACTCTGACAGAGCTCCAGAGTTCCTCTGTGGAGATGGGAGAACCTTCCAGAAGGACAACCATCTCAGCAGCACTCCAGGGGGGAGACCAAGAACCCGATGGTCACTCTGACAGAGCTCCAGAGTTCCTCTGTGAAGATGGGAGAACCTTCCAGAAGGACAACCATCTCTGCAGCACTCCACCAATCAGGCCTTTATGGTAGAGTGGCCAGACGGAAGCCACTCCTCAGTAAAAGGCACATGACAGCCCGCTTGGAGTTTGCCAATAGGCACCTAAAGGACTATCAGACCATGAGAAACAAGATTTTCTGGTCTGATGAAACAAAGATTGAACTCTTTGGCCTGAATGCCAAGCGTCACGTCTGGAGGAAACCTGGCACCATCCCTACGGTGAAGCATGGTGGTGGCAGCATCACGCTGTGGGGATGTTTTTCAGCGGCAGGGACTGGGAGACTAGTCAGGATCAAGGGAAAGATGTACGGAGCAAAGTACAGAGAGATCCTTGATGAAAACCTGCTCCAAAGTGCCCAGGACCTCAGACTGGGGTGAAGGTTCACCTGACCCTAAGCACACAGAAAAGACAACGCAGGAGTGGCTTCGGGACAAGTCTCTGAATGTCCTTGAGTGGCCCACACAGAGCCAGGACTTTAACTTGATCAAACATCTCTAGAGAGACCTGAAAATAGCTGTGCAGCAATGCTCCCAATTAAACGCCCACTCCATCCCTCTCTCCTAACGCCCACTACCTCCCTCTCTCCTAACACCCACTCCATCCCTCTCTTCATCTCTCTCCTAATGCCCACTCCATCCCTCTCTCCTAACGCCCACTCCATCCCTCTCTCCTAATGCCCACTCCATCCCTCTCTCCTAACGCCCACTCCATCCCTCTCTCCTAATGCCCACTCCATCCCTCTCTCCTAATGCCCACTCCATCCCTCTCTCCTAACGCCCACTACATCCCTCTCTCCTAATGCCCACTCCATCCCTCTCTCCTAACGCCCACTCCATCCCTCTCTCCTAATGCCCACTCCATCCCTCTCTCCTAACGCCCACTCCATCCCTCTCTCCTAATGCCCACTACATCCCTCTCTCCTAACGCCCACTCCATCCCTCTCTCCTAACGCCCACTACATCCCTCTCTCCTAACGCCCACTCCATCCCTCTCTCCATCTCTCTCCTAACACCCACTCCATCCCTCTCTCCTAATGCCCACTCCATCCCTCTCTCCTAACGCCCACTCCATCCCTCTCTCCTAATGCCCACTCCATCCCTCTCTCCTAACGCCCACTCCATCCCTCTCTCCTAATGCCCACTACATCCCTCTCTCCTAACGCCCACTCCATCCCTCTCTCCTAACGCCCACTACATCCCTCTCTCCTAACGCCCACTCCATCCCTCTCTCCATCTCTCTCCTAACACCACTCCATCCCTCTCTCCTAATGCCCCTCCATCCCTCTCTCTAACGCCCCTCCATCCCTCTCTCCTAACGCCACTACATCCCTCTCTCTAACGCCCACTCCATCCCTCTCTCCATCTCTCTCCTAACACCCACTCCATCCCCTCTCTCCTAACGCCCACTCCATCCCTCTCTCCTAACGCCCACTACATCCCTCTCTCCTAACGCCCACTCCATCCCTCTCTCCATCTCTCTCCTAACACCCACTCCATCCCTCTCTCCTAATGCCCACTCCATCCCTCTCTCCTAACGCCCACTACATCCCTCTCTCCTAACGCCCACTCCATCCCTCTCTCCTAACGCCCACTACATCCCTCTCTCCTAACGCCCACTCCATCCCTCTCTCCATCTCTCTCCTAACGCCCACTCCATCCCTCTCTCCTAACGCCCACTCCATCCCTCTCTCCTAACGCCCACTCCATCCCTCTCTCCTAACGCCCACTCCATCCCTCTCTCCTAATGCCCACTCCATCCCTCTCTCCTAACGCCCACTCCATCCCTCTCTCTAACGCCCACTACATCCCTCTCTCTAACGCCCACTACATCCCCTCTCTCCCTAACGCCCACTACATCCCTCTCTCCTAACGCCCACTCCATCCCTCTCTCCATCTCTCTCCTAACACCCACTCCATCCCTCTCTCCTAATGCCCACTCCATCCCTCTCTCCTAACGCCCACTCCATCCCTCTCTCCTAACGCCCACTCCATCCCTCTCTCCTAACGCCCACTCCATCCCTCTCTCCATCTCTCTCCTAACACCCACTCCATCCCTCTCTCCATCTCTCTCCTAACGCCCACTCCATCCCTCTCTCCATCTCTCTCCTAACACCCACTCCATCCCTCTCTCCTAATGCCCACTCCATCCCTCTCTCCTAACGCCCACTCCATCCCTCTCTCCTAACGCCCACTCCATCCCTCTCTCCTAACGCCCACTCCATCCCTCTCTCCTAACGCCCACTCCATCCCTCTCTCCTAACGCCCACTACATCCCTCTCTCCTAACGCCCACTCCATCCCTCTCTCCATCTCTCTCCTAACACCACTCCATCCTCTCTCCCTAATGCCCCTCCATCCCTCTCCCTAACGCCCACTCCATCCCTCTCTCCTAATGCCCACTCCATCCCTCTCTCCTAACGCCCACTCCATCCCTCTCTCCTAACGCCCACTCCATCCCTCTCTCCTAATGCCCACTCCATCCCTCTCTCCTAACACCCACTACATCCCTCTCTCCTAACGCCCACTACATCCCTCTCTCCTAACACCCACTACATCCCTCTCTCCTAACGCCCACTCCATCCCTCTCTCCTAACGCCCACTACATCCCTCTCTCCTAACACCCACTACATCCCTCTCTCCTAACACCCACTACATCCCTCTCTCCTAACGCCCACTACATCCCTCTCTCCTAACGCCCACTACATCCCTCTCTCCTAACGCCCACTACATCCCTCTCTCCTAACGCCCCACTACATCCCTCTCTCCTAACACCCACTACATCCCTCTCTCCTAACACCCACTACATCCCTCTCTCCTAACGCCCACTCCATCCCTCTCTCCTAACGCCCACTCCATCCCTCTCTCCTCCAACGCCCCACTCCATCCCTCTCTCCTAACGCCCACTCCATCCCTCTCTCCTAACGCCCCACTCCATCCCTCTCTCTAATGCCCCTCCATCCCTCTCTCTAACGCCCACTCCATCCCTCTCTCCTAACGCCCACTCCATCCCTCTCTCCTACCCCACTCCATCCTCTCTCTCCTAACGCCCACTCCATCCCTCTCTCCTAACGCCCACTCCATCCCTCTCTCCTAACGCCCACTCCATCCCTCTCTCCTAATGCCCTCTCCATCCCTCTCTCCTAACGCCCCTCCATCCCTCTCTCCTAACGCCCTCCATCCCTCTCTCCTAACGCCCACTCCATCCCTCTCTCCTAATGCCCACTACATCCCTCTCTCCCTAACGCCCACTCCATCCCTCTCTCTACGCCCTCCATCCCTCTCTCCCTACGCCCACTACATCCTCTCTCCTAACGCCCACTCCATCCCTCTCTCCATCTCTCTCCTAACACCCACTCCATCCCTCTCTCCTAATGCCCCTCCATCCTCTCTCCTAACGCCCACTACATCCCTCTCTCCTAACGCCCACTCCATCCCTCTCTCCTAACGCCCCCACTACATCCCTCTCTCCTAACGCCACTCCATCCCTCTCTCCATCTCTCTCCTAACGCCCTCCATCCCTCTCTCCTAACGCCCACTCCATCCCTCTCTCCTAACGCCCACTCCATCCTCTCTCCTAACGCCCACTCCATCCCTCTCTCCTAACGCCCTCCATCCCTCTCTCCTAACGCCCACTCCATCCCCTCTCCTACGCCCACTACATCCCTCTCTCCTAACGCCCACTACATCCCTCTCCTAACGCCCACTACATCCCCTCTCCCTAACGCCCTCCATCCCTCTCTCCATCTCTCTCCTAACACCCACTCCATCCCTCTCTCTAATGCCCACTCCATCCCTCTCTCCTAACGCCCACTCCATCCCTCTCTCCTAACGCCCACTCCATCCCTCTCTCCTAACGCCCACTCCATCCCTCTCTCCATCTCTCTCCTAACACCCACTCCATCCCTCTCTCCATCTCTCTCCTAACGCCCACTCCATCCCTCTCTCCATCTCTCTCCTAACACCCACTCCATCCCTCTCTCCTAATGCCCACTCCATCCCTCTCTCCTAACGCCCACTACATCCCTCTCTCCTAACGCCCACTCCATCCCTCTCTCCTAACGCCCACTCCATCCCTCTCTCCTAACGCCCACTCCATCCCTCTCTCCATCTCTCTCCTAACACCCACTCCATCCCTCTCTCCTAATGCCCACTCCATCCCTCTCTCCTAACGCCCACTCCATCCCTCTCTCCTAATGCCCACTCCATCCCCTCTCTCCCTAACGCCCCTCCATCCCTCTCTCCTAACGCCCACTCCATCCCTCTCTCCTAATGCCCCCCATCCCCTCTCTCCTAACACCCACTACATCCCTCTCTCCTACGCCCCACTACATCCCTCTCTCCTAACACCCACTACATCCCTCTCTCCCATCTCCATCCCTCTCTCTCCTAACGCCCACTACATCCCTCTCTCTAACACCCTACATCCCTCTCTCCTAACACCCACTACATCCCTCTCTCCTAACGCCCACTACATCCCTCTCTCTAACGCCCACTACATCCCTCTCTCCCTAACGCCCACTACATCCCTCTCTCCTAACGCCCACTACATCCTCTCTCCTAACACCCACTACATCCTCTCTCCTAACACCACTACATCCCTCTCTCCTAACCCCTCCATCCCCTCTCCTACGCCCACTCCATCCCTCTCTCCTAACGCCCTCCATCCCCTCTCTCAACGCCCCTCCATCCCTCTCTCCTAACGCCCACTCCCATCCCTCTCTCCTAATGCCCCTCCATCCCTCTCCTAACGCCCACTACATCCCCTCTCTCTAACGCCCACTCCATCCCTCTCTCCTAACGCCCACTCCATCCCTCTCTCCACGCCCACTCCATCCCTCTCCTACGCCCACTCCATCCCTCTCTCCACCCCCTCCATCCCTCTCTCCTAACGCCCACTCCATCCCTCTCTCCTAATGCCCCTCTCCATCCCTCTCTCCTAACGCCCACTCCATCCCTCTCTCCTAACGCCCACTCCATCCCTCTCTCCTAACGCCCACTCCATCCCTCTCTCCTAATGCCCACTACATCCCTCTCTCCTAACGCCCACTCCATCCCTCTCTCCTAACGCCCACTCCATCCCTCTCTCCTAACGCCCACTACATCCCTCTCTCCTAACGCCCACTCCATCCCTCTCTCCATCTCTCTCCTAACACCCACTCCATCCCTCTCTCCTAATGCCCACTCCATCCCTCTCTCCTAACGCCCACTACATCCCTCTCTCCTAACGCCCACTCCATCCCTCTCTCCCTACGCCCACTACATCCCTCTCTCCTACGCCCCTCCATCCCTCTCTCCATCTCTCTCCTAACGCCCACTCCATCCCTCTCTCCTAACGCCCACTCCATCCCTCTCTCCTAACGCCCACTCCATCCCTCTCTCCTAACGCCCACTCCATCCCTCTCTCCTAACGCCCACTCCATCCCTCTCTCCTAACGCCCACTACATCCCTCTCTCCTAACGCCCACTACATCCCTCTCTCCTAACGCCCACTACATCCCTCTCTCCTAACGCCCACTCCATCCCTCTCTCCATCTCTCTCCTAACACCCACTCCATCCCTCTCTCCTAATGCCCACTCCATCCCTCTCTCCTAACGCCCACTCCATCCCCCTCTCTCCCTAACGCCCACTCCATCCCTCTCTCCATCCCTCCATCCCTCTCTCCATCTCTCCTAACACCCACTCCATCCCTCTCTCCATCTCTCTCCTAACGCCCCTCCATCCCTCTCTCCATCTCTCTCCTAACACCCACTCCATCCCTCTCTCCTAATGCCCACTCCATCCCTCTCTCCACTACATCCCTCTCTCCTAACGCCCCTCCATCCCTCTCTCCTAACGCCCCTCCATCCCTCTCTCCTAACGCCCACTCCATCCCTCTCTCCATCTCTCTCCTAACACCCACTCCATCCCCTCTCTCCTAATGCCCACTCCATCCCTCTCTCCTAACGCCCACTCCATCCCTCTCTCCTAATGCCCTCCATCCCTCTCTCCTAACGCCCACTCCATCCCTCTCTCCTAACGCCCACTCCATCCCTCTCTCCTAATGCCCTCCATCCCTCTCTCCTAACACCCACATCCCTCTCTCCTAACGCCCACTACATCCCTCTCTCCTAACACCCACTACATCCTCTCTCCCTAACGCCCCTCCATCCCTCTCTCTCCATCCCTCTCTCCTAACACCCACTACATCCCTCTCTCTAACACCCTACATCCCTCTCTCCTACGCCCACTACATCCCTCTCTCCCTAACGCCCACTACATCCCTCTCTCCTAACGCCCTCCATCCCTCTCTCTAATGCCCTCCATCCCCTCTCTCTACGCCCACTCCATCCCTCTCTCCTAACGCCCCTCCATCCCTCTCTCCTAACGCCCTCCATCCCTCTCTCTAATGCCCCTACATCCCCTCTCTCCTAACGCCCCTCCATCCCTCTCTCCTAACGCCCACTCCATCCCTCTCTCCTAACGCCACTACATCCCTCTCTCCTAACGCCCACTCCATCCCTCTCTCCATCTCTCTCTAACACCCACTCCATCCCTCTCTCCTAAATGCCCACTCCATCCCCTCTCTCCTAACGCCCACTACATCCCTCTCTCTAACGCCCCTCCATCCCTCTCTCCTAACGCCCACTACATCCCCTCTCTCCCTAACGCCCACTCCATCCCTCTCTCCATCTCTCTCCTAACGCCCTCCATCCCTCTCTCCTAACGCCCCACTCCATCCCTCTCTCCTAACGCCCACTCCATCCCTCTCTCCCTAACGCCCACTCCATCCCTCTCTCCTAATGCCCTCCATCCCTCTCTCCTACGCCCCTCCATCCCTCTCTCCTCTCGCCCACTACATCCCTCTCTCCTAACGCCCACTCCATCCCTCTCTCCTAACGCCCACTACATCCCCTCTCTCTAACGCCCCTCCATCCCTCTCTCCATCTCTCTCTAACACCACTCCATCCCTCTCTCCTAATGCCCTCCATCCCTCTCTCTAACACCCACTCCATCCCCTCTCTCCTAACGCCCACTCCATCCCTCTCTAACGCCCCTAATCCCTCTCTCTCCATCCACTCCATCCCTCTCTCCATCTCTCTCCTAACACCCACTCCATCCCTCTCTCCATCTCTCTCCCTAATGCCCACTCCATCCCATCTCTCTAACACCCACTCCATCTCTCTCCTAATGCCCCTCCATCCCTCTCTCTAATGCCCCTCCATCCCTCTCTCCTAACTCCCCCTCCATCCCTCTCTCCTAACGCCCACTCCATCCCCTCTCCTAACGCCCTCCATCCCTCTCTAATCTCCTCCTAACGCCCCTCCATCCCTCTCTCCTAACGCCCACTCCATCCCCTCTCCTAACCCACTCCATCCCTCTCTCCTAACACCCACTCCATCCCTCTCTCCTAACACCCACCCATCCCTCTCTCCTAACGCCCACTCCATCCCTCTCTCCTAACGCCCACTCCATCCCTCTCTCCTAACGCCCCTCCATCCCTCTCTCCTAACGCCCACTACATCCCTCTCCCTAACACCCACTACATCCCTCTCTCCTAACACCCACTCCATCCCTCTCTCCTAACACCCACTACATCCCTCTCTCCTAACACCCACTACATCCCTCTCACCCTAACTACATCCCTCTCTCCCGCCCACTACATCCCTCTCTCCTAACGCCCTACATCCCTCTCTCCTACGCCCACTACATCCCTCTCTCTAACACCCACTACATCCCTCTCTCCTAACACCCACACATCCCTCTCTCCTAACGCCACTCCATCCCTCTCTCCTAACGCCCACTACATCCCTCTCTCCTAACGCCCTACATCCCTCTCTCCTAACACCCACTCATCCCCTCTCTAACACCCCTCCATCCCCCTCCTAACGCCACTCCATCCCTCTCCTAACACCCACTACATCCCTCTCTCCTAACGCCCTCCATCCCTCTCCTACGCCCACTCCATCCCTCTCTCTGCGCCCCTCCATCCCTCTCTCCTAATGCCCCCATCCCTCTCTCTAACACCCTCCATCCCTCTCTCCCTAACGCCCCTCCATCCCTCTCTCCTAACACCCCTACATCCCTCCCTCTCCCTAACGCCCTCCATCCCTCTCTCCTAACACCCACTACATCCCTCTCTCTAACGCCCACTCCATCCCTCTCTCCTAACGCCCACTCCATCCCTCTCTCCTAACGCCCCTCCATCCCTCTCTCTAACGCCCACTCCATCCCTCTCTCCTAACGCCCCTCCATCCCTCTCTCCTAACGCCCCTCCATCCCTCTCTCCTAACGCCCTCCATCCTCTCTAGCCCCTAACGCCCACTCCATCCCTCTCTCCCTAACGCCCCTCCATCCCCTCTCTCACGCCCTCCATCCCTCTCTCCTAACGCCCTCCATCCCTCTCTCTAACACCCACTCCATCCCTCTCTCCCTAACGCCCACTCCATCCTCCTCTCTCCTAACGCCCACTCCATCCCTCTCTCCTCTCTCCCTCCGCCTCTCCATCCCTCCTCCCTCTCTCTAACGCCACTCCATCCTCTCTCTAACGCCCACTCCATCCCTCTCTTCCATCCATCCTCTCTCCTAACGCCCTCCATCCTCTCTCCATCCATCCCCTCTCCTAACATCCTCTCTCCACGCCCTCCATCCCCCATCTCTAACGCCCCTCCATCCCCTCTCTCCCTAACGCTCCATCCCCTCCACCACTCCATCCCCCTCTCTCCACGCCCTCCATCCCTCTCTCTCTCCATCCCCTCTCTCCCCTGCGCCCTCTCCTACGCCCACTCCATCCCTCTCTCCACTCATCCCTCTCTCCCTCATCCCTCACTCCATCCCTCTCCATCTCTCTCTAACACCCACTCCATCCCTCCTCTCTCTCCTCTCCGCCCACTCCATCCCTCCTCTCCCATCCTCTCTAACGCCCTCCATCCCTCTCCATCTCTCTCCTAACGCCCACTCCATCCCTCTCCATCTCTCTCCTAACGCCCACCCATCCCTCTCTCCATCTCTCTTCTAACACCCACTCCATCCTCTCTCCTAATGCCCTCTCTCCCTCTCTCCTAACACCCTCCATCCTCTCTCCTAATGCCCTCCATCCCTCTCTCTCCACTCCATCCCTCCCTCTCTCTCTAACGCCCTCCATCCCTCTCTCCATCTCTCTCTCTCCATCCTCTCTCCATCCTAACGCCCACTCCATCCCTCTCTCTAACGCCCACTCATCCCTCTCCCTAATGCCCACTCCATCCCTCTCTCCCTAACGCCCACTCCATCCCTCTCTCCACTGTCCCCTCCATCTCTCTCTAACGCCCCCATCCCTCTCTCTAACGCCCACTAATCCCCCATCTCTAACACCCACTCCATCCCTCTCTCTAACGCCCCTCCATCCCTCTCTCCTAACGCCCACTCCCATCCCTCTCCTACGCCCACTCCATCCCTCTCTCCTAACGCCCTCCATCCCTCTCTCCCTCTCTCTAACACCCACTCCATCCCTCTCTCTCTACGCCCACTCCATCCCTCTCTCCTAACGCTCCATCCCTCTCTCCTAATGCCCTCCATCCTCTCTAACGCCACTACATCCCTCTCTCCTAACGCCCCTCCATCCCTCCTCTAACGCCCCTCCATCCCTCTCCTAACGCCCACTCCATCCCTCTCCTACAACGCCCACTCCATCCCCTCTCCATCTCTCTCTAACACCACTCCATCCCTCTCTCCTAATGCCCTCCATCCCTCTAACGCCCTCCATCCCTCTCTCTAATGCCCACTCCATCCTCTCTCCTAACGCCACTCCCTCTCTCCTAACGCCCACTCCATCCCTCTCCACATCTCTCTCTAACGCCACTCCATCCCCTCTCTCTACAGCCTAACACCCACTACATCCCTCTCTCCTACATCCTCTCCACTCCATCCCTCTCTCCCTAACGCCCCCTCCATCCCTCTCTCCCTAACGCCCACTCCATCCCTCTCTCCTAACGCCCACTACCTCCATCCCTCTCTCCTAACGCCCACTACATCCCTCTCTCCTAACACCCACTACATCTCCCTCTACATCCCTCTCTCCTAACGCCCCTCCATCTAACACCCACTCCATCTCTCTCCTACTTCCCTACATCCCTCCTCCCACTATCCCTCCTCCATCCCTCTCTCCTAACGCCCTCCCCTCTCCATCCCTCTCTCCCTAACGCCCATCCTCTCCATGCCCCCATCTCTCCTAACGCCCACTCCATCCCTCCTCCTCATCCCCTCTCTCCATCCCCTCTCTCCATCGCCCTCCATCCCTCTCTAACGCCCACTCCATCCCTCTCCTAATGCCCCTCCATCCCTCTCTCCTAACGCCCTCCATCTCTCTCTCTCCACTCATCCCTCTCCCTAACGCCCACTCCATCCCTCTCCCTAATGCCCACTACATCCCTCTCTCCCTAACGCCCTCCATCCCCTCTCTCCTGCCCCTCCATCCTCTCTCCCTACGCCCCTACATCCCTCTCTCCACGCCCCTCCATCTCTCTCTCTCCATCCCTCTCTCTAACACCCACTCCATCCCTCTCTCTAACGCCCACTCCATCCCTCTCTCCTAATGCCCACTACATCCCTCTCTCCTACGCCCTGCGCCCCTCCCATCCTCTCTCCCTACGCCCCCATCCCTCTCTCTACCCACTCCATCCCTCTCTCCACACCCTACATCCCCTCTCTCCTAACGCCCACTACGCCCTCCATCCCTCTCTCTAACGCCCACTACATCCCTCTCTCCTAACGCCCACTCCATCCTCTCTCTAACTCCACTACATCCCTCTCTCCTAACGCCCACTCCATCCCTCTCTCCTAACCCCACTACATCCCTCTCCCTCTCCTCCCTCTCTCCATCTCTCCTCCTCTCTCCCTAACGCCCTCCATCCCTCCTCTCCCTAGCCCCACTCCATCCCTCTCTCATCCTCCACGCCCACTCCATATTCTAACGCCACTACATCCCTCTCTCCTAACGCCCATCCCTCTACATCCTCTTCTAACACCCACTCCATCCCTCTCTCCTAATGCCCACTCCATCCCTCTCTCCTAACCCACTCCATCCTCTCATCCCTCTCTCCATCTCTCTTTCCCTCCATCCTCTCTCTCTAACGCCCACTCCATCCCTCTCTCTAATGCCCACTCCATCCCTCTCTCTAATGCCCTTCATCCCTCCCATCCCTCTCTCCTAATGCCCACTCCATCCCTCTCTCCTATCCCTCATCTCCTCCTAGCCCTCCATCCCTCTCTCTAACGCCCTCCATCCCTCTCTCCCTAACGCCCTCCATCCCTCTCTCCTAATACCCCTCCATCCCTCTCTCTAACGCCCTCCATCCCTCTCTCCCACGCCCACTCCATCCCTCTCTCCCTACACCCACTCCATCCCTCTCTCCTAATGCCCACTCCATCCCTCTCTCTAACACTCCATCCCACTCCATCCCTCCCTCATCCCTCTCTCCTAACGCCCACTCCATCCCTCTCTCCTAACGCCCACTCCATCCCTCTCTCCTAACGCCCTCCATCCCTCTCTCCTACGCCCTCCCCCTCTCCCTAACGCCCTCCATCCCTCTCTCCACGCCCACTACATCCCTCTCTCCTAACGCCCCTCCATCCCCTCTCTCCTAACGCCCACTCCATCCCTCTCTCCTAACGCCCACTCCATCCTCTCTCCTAACGCCCACTCCATCCCTCTCTCCTAACGCCCACTCCATCCCTCTCTCCTAACGCCCACTACATCCCTCTCTCCTAACGCCCCTACATCCCTCTCCACTCCATCCCTCTCTCCTAACGCCACTCCATCCCTCTCTCCTAACGCCCACTACATCCCTCTCTCCTAACGCCCACTCCATCCCTCTCTCCTAATGCCCACTACATCCCTCCATCCCTCTCTCCTAATGCCCACTCCATCCCTCTCTCCCTCTCCATCTCTCCTAATCCCCCTCCCCTCCATCCCTCTCTCCTAACGCCCACTCCATCCCTCTCTCCTAATGCCCACTCCATCCCTCTCTCCTACGCCCACTCCATCCCCCTCTCTCCTAACGCCCTCCATCCCTCCCACGCCCACTCCATCCCTCTCTCCCTACGCCCACTACATCCCTCTCTCTCTAACGCCCACTCCATCCCTCTCTCCTAACGCCCACTCCATCCCTCTCTCCTAACGCCACTCCATCCCTCCATCCCTCTCTCCTAACGCCCACTCCATCCCTCTCTCCTACCCACTCCATCCCTCTCTCCATCCCTCTCTCCATCCCTCCATCCCTCCTCCTAACGCCTCCTCCATCCCTCTCTCCTAACGCCCATCCTCCATCCCTCTCTCCTAACGCCCACTCCATCCCTCTCTCCTAACGCCCACTCCATCTCTCCCTCATCTCTCTCTAACGCCCACTCCATCCCTCTCTCCCTAATGCCCACTCCATCCCTCTCTCCCTAACGCCCACTCCATCCCTCTCCCTAATGCCCCTCCATCCCTCTCTCCTAATGCCCCTCCATCCCTCTCTCCTAACGCCCTCCATCCCTCTCTCTCTAACGCCCTCCATCCATCCCTCTCCTAACGCCCACTCCATCCCTCTCTCCTAACGCCCCTCCATCCCTCTCTCCTAACGCCCACTCCATCCCTCTCTCCTACGCCCACTCCATCCCTCTCCATCCCATCTCTCCTAATGCCCACTCCATCCCTCTCTCCTACGCCCCTCCATCCCTCTCTCCTAATGCCCCTCCATCCCTCTCTCCTAACGCCCACTCCATCCCTCTCTCCTAACGCCCACTCCATCCCTCTCTCTAATGCCCCCTCCATCCCTCTCTCCTAATGCCCACTCCATCCCTCTCTCCTAATGCCCTCCATCCCTCTCTCCTAACGCCCTCCATCCCATCCCCCTCTCTCCTAATGCCCACTCCATCCCTCTCTCCTAATGCCCACTCCATAATGCCCCTCTCTCCTAACGCCCACTCCATCCCTCTCTCCTAATGCCCACTCCATCCCTCTCTCCTAATGCCACTCCATCCCTCTCCATCCCTCCATCCCTCTCTCCTAACGCCCACTCCATCCCTCTCTCCACGCCCCTCCATCCCTCTCTCCTAACGCCCACTCCATCCCTCTCTCCTAACGCCCACTCCATCCCTCTCTCCTAATGCCCCTCCATCCCTCTCTCCTAACGCCCACTCCATCCCTCTCTCCTAACGCCCACTCCATCCTCTCTCCTAATGCCCACTCCATCCCTCTCTCCTAACGCCCACTCCATCCCTCTCTCCTAATGCCCACTCCATCCCTCTCTCCTAATGCCCACTCCATCCCTCTCTCCTAATACCCCTCCATCCCTCTCTCCTAATGCCCACTCCATCCCTCTCTCCTAATGCCCTCTCCATCCCCTCTCTCTAATGCCCTCCATCCCTCTCTCTAATACCCCTCCATCCCTCTCTCCTAACGCCCCTCCATCCCTCTCTCTAACGCTCCATCCCTCTCTCCTCCATCCCTCTCTCCTAATGCCCACTCCATCCCTCTCTCCTAACGCCCTCCATCCCTCTCTCCTAATGCCCACTCCATCCCTCTCTCCTAACGCCCTCCATCCTCTCTCCATCCCATCTCTCCTAATGCCCCCTCCATCCCTCCTAACGCCCACTCCATCCCTCTCTCCTAACGCCCACTCCATCCCTCTCTCTAACGCCACTCCATCCCTCTCTCCTAATGCCCCTCCATCCCTCTCTCCTAACGCCCACTCCATCCCTCTCTCCTATCAACGCCCACTCCATCCCTCTCTCCTAATGCCCTCTCCATCCCTCTCTCCTAATGCCCACTCCATCCCTCTCTCCTAATACCCACTCCATCCCTCTCTCCTAATGCCCACTCCATCCCTCTCTCCTAATGCCCACTCCATCCCTCTCTCCTAATGCCCACTACATCCCTCTCTCCTAATGCCCACTCCATCCCTCTCTCCTAATGCCCCTCCATCCCTCTCTCCTAATACCCACTCCATCCTCTCTCCCTCCATCCCTCTCTCTCCTAATGCCCTCCATCCCTCTCTCCTAATGCCCACTCCATCCCTCTCTCCTAATGCCCCTCCATCCCTCTCTCTCTAACGCCCACTACATCCCTCTCTCCTAATGCCCACTACATCCCTCTCTCCTAATGCCCTCCATCCCTCTCTCCTAACGCCCTCCATCCCTCTCTCCTAATGCCCACTCCATCCCTCTCTCCTAATGCCCCTCCATCCCTCTCTCCTAATGCCCACTACATCCCTCTCTCCTAACACCCACTACATCCCTCTCTCCTAATGCCCACTCCATCCCTCTCTCCATCTCTCTCCTAACACCCACTACATCCCTCTCTCCTAACGCCCACTCCATCCCTCTCTCCTAACGCCCACTCCATCCCTCTCTCCTAATGCCCACTACATCCCTCTCTCCTAACACCCACTACATCCCTCTCTCCTAATGCCCACTCCATCCCTCTCTCCATCTCTCTCCTAACACCCACTACATCCCTCTCTCCTAATGCCCACTCCATCCCTCTCTCCATCTCTCTCCTAACACCCACTACATCCCTCTCTCCTAACGCCCACTCCATCCCTCTCTCCTAACGCCCACTACATCCCTCTCTCCTAACGCCCACTACATCCCTCTCTCCATCTCTCTCCTAACACCCACTCCATCCCTCTCTCCTAACACCCACTACATCCCTCTCTCCTAACGCCCACTCCATCCCTCTCTCCTAACGCCCACTACATCCCTCTCTCCTAACGCCCACTACATCCCTCTCTCCATCTCTCTCCTAACGCCCACTACATCCCTCTCTCCATCTCTCTCCTAACGCCCACTCCATCCCTCTCTCCTAACGCCCACTACATCCCTCTCTCCATCTCTCTCCTAACGCCCACTACATCCCTCTCTCCCTAACGCCCACTACATCCCTCTCTCCATCTCTCTCCCTAACGCCCACTACATCCCTCTCTCCTACGCCCACTACATCCCTCTCTCCATCTCTCTCCTAACGCCCACTCCATCCCTCTCTCCTAATGCCCACTACATCCCTCTCTCCTAACGCCCACTACATCCCTCTCTCCATCTCTCTCCTAACGCCCACTACATCCCTCTCTCCTAATGCCCACTACATCCCTCTCTCCTAACGCCCACTCCATCCCTCTCTCCTAACGCCCACTACATCCCTCTCTCCATCTCTCTCCTAACGCCCACTACATCCCTCTCTCCTAATGCCCACTACATCCCTCTCTCCTAACGCCCACTCCATCCCTCTCTCCTAACGCCCACTACATCCCTCTCTCCATCTCTCTCCTAACGCCCACTACATCCCTCTCTCCTAATGCCCACTACATCCCTCTCTCCTAACACCCACTCCATCCCTCTCTCCTAACGCCCACTACATCCCTCTATTTATCATTCAGGCATTTCAGTCCTCTTCATCATTAAGCTGTAGAGAGACACAGATAACAACCAGTTGTCTTATCATTGTTATTATTATACTTAGGATGTTGAGCCCATTCCTACTTCTGAACCTGACCCTGTTCTGTCCTTACTGAACCTGTTCTGTTCCTACTGAACCTGTTCTGTTCCTACTGAACCTGTTCTGTTCTTACTGAACCTGTCCCTGTTCTATTCCTACTGAACCTATCCCTGTTCGGTTCTTACTGAACCTGTTCTGTTCCTACGGAACCTGTCCCTGTTCTTAATGAACCTGTCCCTGTTCTGTTCCCACTGAAAATGTTCTGTTCCTACTGAACCTGTCCCTGTTCTGTTACTACTGAACCTGTTTTGTTCTGTTCCTACTGAACCTGTTCGGTTCCTACTGAACCTGTCCCTGTTCTGTTCTTACTGAACCTGTTCTGTTACTACTGAACCTGTCCCTGTTCTGTTCCTACTGAACCTGTTCTGTTCCTACTGAACCTGTCCCTGTTCTGTTCTTACTGATCCTGTTCCTACTGAAATTGTCCCTGTTCTGTTCTTACTGATCCTGTTCCTACTGAACCTGTCCCTGTTCTGTTCTTACTGAACCTGTTCTGTTACTACTGAACCTGTTCTGTTACGACTGAACCTGTTCTGTTCCTACTGAACCTGTCCCTGTTCTGTTCTTACTGAACCTGTTCTGTTACTACTGAACCTGTCCCTGTTCTGTTCCTACTGAAAATGTTCTGTTCCTACTGAACCTGTTCTGTTCTGTTCCTACTGAACCTGTTCTGTTCTGTTCCTACTTAACCTGTTCTGTTCTGTTACTAGTGAACCTGTTCTGTTCCTACTGAACCTGTCCTGTTCCTACTTAACGTGTCCCTGTTCTGTTACTACTGAATCTGTCCCTGTTCCTTCTGAACCTGTTCTGTTCCTACTGAACCTGTACCTGTTCTGTTCTTACTGATCCTGTTCTGTTCCTACTGAACCTGTCCCTGTTCTGTTCCTACTGAACCTGTTCTGTTACTACTGAACCTGTCCCTGTTCTGTTCCTACTGAACCTGTTCTGTTACTACTGAACCTGTCCTGTTCCTACTGAATCTGTTCTGTTCTGTTACCACTGAACCTGTTCTGTTCCTACTGAACCTGTCCCTGTTCTGTTCCTACTGAACCTGTTCTGTTCCTACTGAACCTGTTCTGTTCCTACTGAACCTGTTCTGTTACTACTGAACCTGTCCTGTTCCTACTGAATCTGTTCTGTTCTGTTACCACTGAACCTGTTCTGTTCTGTTCCTACTGAACCTGTTCTGTTCTGTTACTAGTGAACCTGTTCTGTTCCTACTGAACCTGTTCTGTTCTGTTCCTACTGAATCTGTTCTGTTCTGTTACTACTGAACCTGTTCTGTTCCTACTGAACCTGTCCCTGTTCTGTTCCTACTGAACCTGTTCTGTTCCTACTGAACCTGTTCTGTTACTACTGAACCTGTCCTGTTCCTACTGAATCTGTTCTGTTCTGTTACCACTGAACCTGTTCTGTTCTGTTCCTACTGAACCTGTTCTGTTCTGTTACTAGTGAACCTGTTCTGTTCCTACTGAACCTGTTCTGTTCTGTTCCTACTGAACCTGTTCTGTTCTGTTACCAGTGAACCTGTTCTGTTCCTACTGAACCTGTTCTGTTCTGTTACTAGTGAACCTGTTCTGTTCCTACTGAACCTGTCCTGTTCTGTTCCTACTGAACCTGTTCTGTTCTGTTCCTACTGAACCTGTTCTGTTCCTACTGAACCTGTCCTGTTCCTACTGAAACTGTTCTGTTCTGTTACTACTGAACCTGTTCTGTTCTGTTCTGTTCCTACTTAACCTGTTCTGTTCTGTTACTAGTGAACCTGTTCTGTTCCTACTGAACCTGTCCTGTTCCTACTTAACGTGTCCCTGTTATGTTACTACTGAATCTGTCCCTGTTCCTTCTGAACCTGTTCTGTTCTTACTGATCCTGTTCTGTTACTACTGAACCTGTTCTGTTCCTACTGAACCTGTCCTGTTCCTACTGAACCTGTTCTGCTCTGTTCTGTTACTACTGTACCTGTTCTGTTCCAACTGAACCTGTTCTGTTCCTACTGAACCTATCCCTGTTCTGTTCTTACTGAACCTGTCCCTGTTATGTTCCTACTGAACCTGTTCTGTTCTGTTACTACTGAACCTGTTCTGTTCCTACTGAACCTGTTCTGTTCTGTTCCTACTGAACCTGTTCTGTTCTTTTCCTACTGAACCTGTTCTGTTCTGTTCCTACTGAACCTGTTCTGTTCCTACTGAACCTGCCCTGTTCCTACTGAGACTGTTCTGTTCTGTTACTACTGAACCTGTTCTGTTCTGTTCCTACTGAACCTGTTCTGTTCTGTTCCTACTGAACCTGTCCTGTTCTGTTCTGTTACTACTGAACTTGTTCTGTTCCTACTGAACCTGTCCTGTTCCTACTGAACCTGTTCTGTTCCTACTGAACCTGTCCTGTTCCTACTGAACCTGTCCCTGTTCTGTTCCTACTGAACCTATTCTGTTCCTACTGAACCTGTTCTGTTACTAGTGAACCTGTCTTGTTCCTACTGAAACTGTTCTGTTCTGTTACTACTGAACCTGTTCTGTTCCTACTGAACCTGTCCTGTTCCTACTGAACCTGTCCTGTTCCTACTGAACCTGTTCTGTTCTGTTCCTACTGAACCTGTTCTGTTCCTACTGAACCTGTCCTGTTCCTACTGAAACTGTTCTGTTCTGTTACTACTGAACCTGTTCTGTTCCTACTGAACCTGTCCCTGTTCTGTTCTTACTGAACCTGTCCCTGTTCTGTTCTTACTGAACCTGTTCTGTTCCTACTGAACCTGTCCCTGTTCTGTTCTTACTGAACCTGTCCCTGTTCTGTTCTTACTGAACCTGTTCTGTTACTACTGAACCTGTCCCTGTTCTGTTCTTACTGAACCTGTTCTGTTCTTTTCCTACTGAACCTGTTCTGTTCTGTTCCTACTGAACCTGTTCTGTTCCTACTGAACCTGCCCTGTTCCTACTGAGACTGTTCTGTTCTGTTACTACTGAACCTGTTCTGTTCTGTTCCTACTGAACCTGTCCTGTTCTGTTCTGTTACTACTGAACTTGTTCTGTTCCTACTGAACCTGCCCTGTTCCTACTGAGACTGTTCTGTTCTGTTACTACTGAACCTGTTCTGTTCTGTTCCTACTGAACCTGTTCTGTTCCTACTGAACCTGTCCTGTTCTGTTCTGTTACTACTGAACTTGTTCTGTTCCTACTGAACCTGTCCTGTTCCTACTGAACCTGTCCTGTTCCTACTGAACCTGTCCTGTTCCTACTGAACCTGTCCCTGTTCTGTTCCTACTGAACCTATTCTGTTCCTACTGAACCTGTTCTGTTACTAGTGAACCTGTCTTGTTCCTACTGAAACTGTTCTGTTCTGTTACTACTGAACCTGTTCTGTTCCTACTGAACCTGTCCTGTTCCTACTGAACCTGTTCTGTTCTGTTCCTACTGAACCTGTTCTGTTCTGTTCCTACTGAACCTGTTCTGTTCCTACTGAACCTGTCCTGTTCCTACTGAAACTGTTCTGTTCTGTTCTGTTACTACTGAACCTGTTCTGTTCCTACTGAACCTGTCCCTGTTCTGTTCTTACTGAACCTGTCCCTGTTCTGTTCTTACTGAACCTGTTCTGTTCCTACTGAACCTGTCCCTGTTCTGTTCTTACTGAACCTGTCCCTGTTCTGTTCTTACTGAACCTGTTCTGTTACTACTGAACCTGTCCCTGTTCTGTTCTTACTGAACCTGTTCTGTTACTACTGAACCTGTCCCTGTTCTGTTCTTACTGAACCTGTCCCTGTTCTGTTCTTACTGATTCTGTTCTTTTCCTACTGAACCTGTTCTGTTCTGTTCTGTTACTACTGAACCTGTTCTGTTACTACTGAACCTGTTCTGTTACTACTGAACCTGTTCTGTTACTACTGAACCTGTTCTGTTCTGTTACTACTGAACCTGTTCTGTTACTACTGAACCAGTTCTGTTCCTACTGAACCTGTTCTGTCCCTACTGAACCTGTTCTGTTCCTACTGAACCTGTTCTGTTACTACTGAACATGTCCCTATTCTGTTCTTACTGAACCTGTTCTGTTCCTACTGAACCTGTTCTGTTACTACTGAACCTGTTCTGTTCTGTTACTACTGAACCTGTTCTGTTACTACTGAACCAGTTCTGTTCCTACTGAACCTGTTCTGTTACTACTGAACCAGTTCTGTTACTACTGAACCTGTTCTGTTCTGTTACTACTGAACCTGTTCTGTTACTACTGAACCAGTTCTGTTCCTACTGAACCTGTTCTGTTCCTACTGAACCTGTTCTGTTCCTACTGAACCTGTTCTGTTACTACTGAACATGTCCCTATTCTGTTCTTACTGAACCTGTTCTGTTCCTACTGAACCTGTTCTGTTACTACTGAACCTGTTCTGTTACTACTGAACCTGTTCTGTTACTACCGAACCTGTGTGTCCTTACAGAACAATCGCTGAGACTCAACCACTGCCAGAGAGGAGTTTTGGTATTAATTGGTTGCTTAGACACAACGGTAAACATAACAGTGGACATTCATTATCTTCTCCCCCTCTGTTCTCCTCCCCCTCTGTTCTCCCCCTCTCTTGCATTAAACTCTACCTCGTCCTTAGGTTGCCCCAACAGTTGTCTTGATTTCACATCTCTGCCTCTCCTCTTCTAATCCTGGAAACCTAGAAACATGTGTGTGTGTGTGTGTGTGTGTGTGTGCGTGTGTGTGTGTGTGTATGTGCGTGTGTGTGTGTGTATGTGTGTGTGTGTGTGTGTGTGTGTGTGTGTGTGTGTGTGTGTGTGTATATGTATGTGTGTGTGTGTGTGTGTGTGTGTGTGTGTGTGTGTGTGTGTGTGTGTGTGTGTGTGTGTATGTATGTGTGTGTGTGTGTGTGTGTGTGCGTGCGTGCGTGCGTGTATGTATGCCTGTGTGCGATTACAAGCAGATGTGCTAGATGTGAGATAAGGTGTGTTTGTGTGTATACCTTTCTGTGATTGTCTGGATACAGAGTAAACAAGCTAGATCTAACCTGTTAGCAATGTATTCTATTATCAAAGTAGTGATTGGGGTGGAACAGCCAGAGTGGAGACGGAACCAGCAACACCATGGTTACGTAAACAGGTTCTCTCGCTGTGTCATAAAAGCCCAGCTCTCTTGGCATTAAAGGGGGTAGTAGCAACTACAGTAGTAGTATTGTGATGGATGGATGGATTGATTGATAGAAAAATAGATAGATAACTGGCATGTCAGTAACTGACTTGCATACACTTCCTCAGAGATGAATCTCTGGTTGGCAGACACACAGATTTGTCCTGTTTAAAAAATAATAATTCAGATGTTAAATTAATGACTAAACTTTAAGCGTTTTATCAAAGTCCTATTCCACAGCAACAAAGTCAAAATTGTAAGAACAAGCAGGATGTTTGTAAATTAAATTAATCAATGTACAGTTGAAGTCGGAAGTTTACACACTTAGGTTGGAGTCATTAAAACTCATTTTTCAACCACTCCACAAATGTCTTGTTAACAAACTATAGTTTTGTCAAGTCGGTTGGGACGTCTACTTTATGCAACGACACAAGACATTTTTACAACAATTGTTTAGATTATTTAGTTTATCATTCACTGTATCACAATTCCAGCGGGTCAGAAGTTTACATACACTTGACTTTAAACATCTAGAAAATGATGTCATGGCTTTAGAAGCTTCTGATAGGCTAATTGACATAATTTGAGGTGTATTTATGGATGTATTTCAAGGTCTACCTTCAAACTCAGTGCCTCTTTGCTTGACATCATGGGAAAATCAAAATAAATCAGCCATGACCTCAGAAAACAAATTGTAGACCGCCACAAGTCTGGTTCATCCTTGGGAGCAATTTCCAAACACCTGAAGGTACCACATTCATCTGTACAAACAATAGTACGCAAGTATAAACACCATGGGACCATGCAGCCATCATACCGCTCAGGAAGGAGACGCGTTCTGTCTCCTAGAGATGAACGTACTTTGTGCAAATCAATCCCAGAACAACAGCAAAGGACCGTGTGAAGATGCAAGAGGAAACAGGTACAAAATAGTCTATGTCCATAGTAAAATAAGTCTGATATCGACACAACCTGAAAGGCCACTCAGCAAGGAAGAAGCCACTGCTCCAAAACCGCCATAAAAAAGCCAGACTACGGTTTGCAACTGCACATGGGGACAAAGATCATACTTTTTGGAGAAATGTCCTCTGGTCTGATGGAACAAAAATAGAAGAGTTTGGACATAATGACCATCGTTATGTTTGGAGGAAAAAGGGGGAGGCTTGCAAGCTGAAGAACACCATCCCAACCGTGAAGTACAGGGGTGGCAGCATCATGTTGTGGGGGTGCCTTGCTGCAGGAGGGACTGGTGCACACAAAATAGATGGCATCATGAGGAGGAAAATGATGTGGATATATTGAAGCAACATCTCAAGTCAGGAAGTTAAAGCTTGGTCTCAAATGGGTCTTCCCATTTTGTAAACTTCTGACCTACTGGGAATGTGATGAAAGAAATAAAAGCTGAAATAAATCACTCTCTCTACTATTATTCTGACATTTCACATTCTTAAAATAAAGTAAGACAGAGACTTTTTACTAGGATTAAATCTCAGGAATTGTGAAAAACTGAGTTTAAATGTATTTGGCTAAGGTGTATGTAAACTTCGGACTTCAACTGGTAATTTTGTTGGCGTTTTAGCGACACTCTAAAACAATTCTGGGTTAAAAACAGTGGACAGAACACATGTAGGGTTATTTTGGTCACAAACAACCCATTGTTTTCTTTCAATTGGGTTATTGAGTTATGATTCACTGGGTCTAATCTGACTGGAGGTGTGGTTTTTAGATCTGAAAGCATGTTAAGGTTGCGCTCTGACACTTTTGTAGATTTAATAAAGGCTTACACAATAGTATTCATTAAGTTCCTGTGCATATCCCAATGTTGGGATATTTATCAATTTGTTCTAAAAATATATTTAAAAAAATAATGTTATTAATTGTATATAAAAATATACAATGTGCAAAAATATGAAAGGAAAATCAAAATTTTGCATCAAATGATGGATATGAATAACATTTACTCTCACGGGTAGCCAAAAAATATCTATCTTAAAGCCACACCCCTAATGGATTACCCAAACATGGGTTCATTTAACCATCAGTTGGAGTTCTATTCACTTTCACTTTTTCTAGCTATAGAATGCAGCATAACATCATGCTATGTGTGTATTAATTATGATGTCATTAACAGTGATAACAGCCTGTAGTGATATGTGTGTATTAATTATGATGTCATTAACAGTGACAACAGCCTGTAGTGATATGTGTGTATTAATTATGATGTCATTAACAGTGACAACAGCCTGTAGTGATATGTGTGTATTAATTATGATGTCATTGTGTGTAGTGATATGTGTGTATTAATTATGATGTCATTAACAGTGACAACAGCCTGTAGTGATATGTGTGTATTAATTATGATGTCATTAACAGTGACAACAGCCTGTAGTGATTTGTGTTTATTAATTATGATGTCATTAACAGTGACAACAGCCTGTAGTGATATGTGTGTATTAATTATGATGTCATTAACAGTGACAACAGCCTGTAGTGATATGTGTGTATTAATTATGATGTCATTAACAGTGACAACAGCCTGTAGTGATATGTGTGTATTAATTATGATGTCATTAACAGTGACAACAGCCTGTAGTGATATGTGTGTATTAATTATGATGTCATTAACAGTGACAACAGCCTGTAGTGATATGTGTGTATTAATTATGATGTCATTAACAGTGACAACAGCCTGTAGTGATATGTGTGTTATTAATTATGATGTCATTAACAGTGACAACAGCCTGTAGTGATATGTGTGTATTAATTATGATGTCATTAACAGTGACAACTTATTAATTATGATGTCATTAGTGATATGTGTGTATTAATATGATGTCATGATGTCATTAATGATGATTAACAGTGACAACAGCCTGTAGTGATATGTGGTATAGGTCCAATATGCTGTAACGTAATATCTTAGGCATGTTAGTGCAGTATATTGAGAATGACTGAATGACACCCTCATTAACCTTACAATTGAACAGGTAAAGAGGCTAGATAAGCTATACAGAAAAGTATACCACTTTGTTTTTTTTTTTACATAGAATTAGTCATCATGATTATGTAGTTTGACATAGAATTAGTCATCATGATTATGTAGTTTGACATAGAATTAGTCATCATGATTATGTAGTTTGACATAGAATTAGTCATCATGATTATGTAGTTTGACATAGAATTAGTCATCATGATTATGTAGTTTGAATAGAATTAGTCATCATGATTATGTAGTTTGACATAGAATTAGTCATCATGATTATGTAGTTTGACATAGAATTAGTCATCATGATTATGTAGTTTGACATAGAATTAGTCATCATGATTATGTAGTTTGACATAGAATTAGTCATCATGATTATGTAGTTTGACATAGAATTAGTCATCATGATTATGTAGTTTGACATAGAATTAGTCATCGTGATTATGTAGTTTGACATAGAATTAGTCGTGATTATGTAGTTTGACATAGAATTAGTCATGTGATTATGTAGTTTGACATAGAATTAGTCATCGTGATTATGTAGTTTGACATAGAATTAGTCATCGTGATTATGTAGTTTGACATAGAATTAGTCATCATGATTATGTAGTTTGACATAGAATTAGTCATCATGATTATGTAGTTTGACATAGAATTAGTCATCATGATTATGTAGTTTGAATAGAATTAGTCATCATGATTATGTAGTTTGACATAGAATTAGTCATCATGATTATGTAGTTTGACATAGAATTAGTCATCGTGATTATGTAGTTTGACATAGAATTAGTCATCATGATTATGTAGTTTGACATAGAATTAGTCATTGATTATGTAGTTTGACATAGAATTAGTCATCATGATTATGTAGTTTGACATAGAATTAGTCATCGTGATTATGTAGTTTGACATAGAATTAGTCATCGTGATTATGTAGTTTGACATAGAATTAGTCATCGTGATTATGTAGTTTGACATA
>NC_088415.1:94637696-94665196 GCF_034236695.1 Oncorhynchus nerka
AGGAGGAAGGAGGAGGAGGAGGAAGGAGGAGGAGGAGGTGAAGGAGGAAAAGGAGAAGGAGGTGGAGGAGGAAGGAGGAGGTGGAGGTGAAGGAGGAAAAGGAGGAGGAGGAGGTGAAGGAGGAAGGAGGAGGAGGAGGTGAAGGAGGAAGGAGGAGGAGGAGGTGAAGGAGGAAGGAGGAGGAGGAGGAGGTGAAGGAGGAGGAGGTGGAGGAGGAAGGAGGAGCAGGAGGAAGGAGGAGGAGGAGGTGAAGGAGGAGGAGGAGGTGAGGGAGGAAGGAGGAGGTGAAGGAGGTGGAGGAGGAAGGAGGTGAAGGAGGAAAATGAGAAGGAGGCGGAGGTGGAGGAGGAAGAAGGAGGAGGAGGAGGTGAAGGAGGAAGGAGGAGGAGGAGGAAGGAGGAGGTGAAGGAGGAAGGAGGAAGAGGAGGAGAAGGAGGAGGTGAAGGAGGAGGTGGTGAAGGAGGAAGGAGGAAGGGGGAGGTGAAGAAGGAAAAGGAGAAGGAGGAGGAGGTGGAGGAGGAGGTGAAGTAGGAGGAGGAGAAGGAGGTGAAGGAGGAAGGAGGAGGAGGTGAAGGAGGAGGAGGAGAAGGTGAAGGAGGAAAAGGAGGAGGTGATGGAAGAGGAGGTGAAGGAGGAGGTCAAGATGAAGGAGGAGGAGGTGAAGGAGTAGGTGAAGGATGTTGTCAACCATGGGATGAGCATGAGGGAGGCTGGGCAACAGGTTCAACCAAATCTGAGCCGCTACACTGTAGCAGGCATCATCCGGATATTTAGAAATGAGAAACGGTAACTAACTAAGTGGTGTAGTCTTAATGGTACAGTAAGATGTACTGTGCTTTCACAATGAGAAGGATCTATCACTAAAACCATTTAATGTTTTTACAGAACTGCAAGAAAACCTGTATCTGGTAGAAGAGGTTGACTGTTCACCCCAGAGAAGGAAACCTACATTCTAAATACGGTCATTGCAAATAATTGTATAATATAATAATAATAATAATAATAATAATAATAATAATAATAATAATAATTGCATCAGACTCAGAGAACTGCAGGACCACATAACGGCAGATAGCACCATATAACAAAGCATCAACAGAGTGAGTCTCTCTGCACTGTCTCGTCTACTGAAACAGAGTGAGTCTCTCTGCACTGTCTCGTCTACTGAAACAGAGTGAGTCTCTCTGCACTGTCTCGTCTACTGAAACAGAGTGAGTCTCTCTGCACTGTCTCGTCTACTGAAACGCAATGGAATTAGGATGAAGCAGCTGTACAGAGTCCCTTTTTGGAAAGAAACTCAGACCGTGTAAAACAACTGAGATATGAATATGTGCAGGTAAGGTGTACTCTCCTATCATTGGTACTGGACCTGGAAGTGTTTGGTCCTACATCATGTTGACTGATATCTGTCTGTTCCTACATCATGTTGACTGATCTGTCTGTTCCTACATCATGTTGACTGATCTGTCTGTTCCTACATCATGTTGACTGATCTCTGTCTGTTCCTACATCATGTTGACTGATCTGTCTGTTCCTACATCATGTTGACTGATCTCTGTCTGTTCCTACATCATGTTGACTGATCTGTCTGGTCCTACATCATGTTGACTGATCTGTCTGTTCCTACATCATGTTGACTGATCTCTGTCTGTTCCTACATCATGTTGACTGATCCCTGTCTGTTCCTACATCATGTTGACTGATCTGTCTGTTCCTACATCATGTTGACTGATCCCTGTCTGGTCCTACATCATGTTGACTGATCTCTGTCTGGTCCTACATCATGTTGACTGATCTCTGTCTGGTCCTACATCATGTTGACTGATCTCTGTCTGTTCCTACATCATGTTGACTGATCTGTCTGTTCCTACATCATGTTGACTGATATCTGTCTGGTCCTACATCATGTTGACTGATCTCTGTCTGTTCCTACATCATGTTGACTGATCTCTGTCTGGTCCTACATCATGTTGACTGATATCTGTCTGTTCCTACATCATGTTGACTGATCCCTGTCTGGTCCTACATCATGTTGACTGATCTCTGTCTGTTCCTACATCATGTTGACTGATCTCTGTCTGGTCCTACATCATGTTGACTGATGTCTGTCTGTTCCTATATCATGTTGACTGATCTCTGTCTGTTCCTACATCATGTTGACTGATGTCTGTCTGTTCCTACATCATGTTGACTGATCCCTGTCTGGTCCTACATCATGTTGACTGATGTCTGTCTGTTCCTACATCATGTTGACTGATCTCTGTCTGGTCCTACATCATGTTGACTGATCCCTGTCTGGTCCTACATCATGTTGACTGATGTCTGTCTGTTCCTACATCATGTTGACTGATCCCTGTCTGGTCCTACATCATGTTGACTGATCCCTGTCTGTTCCTACATCATGTTGACTGATCCCTGTCTGGTCCTACATCATGTTGACTGATCCCTGTCTGTTCCTACATCATGTTGACTGATCCCTGTCTGTTCCTACATCATGTTGACTGATCCCTGTCTGGTCCTACATCATGTTGACTGATCTCTGTCTGGTCCTACATCATGTTGACTGATCCCTGTCTGGTCCTACATCATGTTGACTGATCTCTGTCTGTTCCTACATCATGTTGACTGATCCCTGTCTGGTCCTACATCATGTTGACTGATCCCTGTCTGTTCCTACATCATGTTGACTGATCCCTGTCTGTTCCTACATCATGTTGACTGATCTCTGTCTGGTCCTACATCATGTTGACTGATCCCTGTCTGGTCCTACATCATGTTGACTGATCCCTGTCTGTTCCTACATCATGTTGACTGATCCCTGTCTGTTCCTACATCATGTTGACTGATCCTGTCTGGTCCTACATCATGTTGCGCTACATTGTTTTGTCTCGTCTCTTTCAGAGAGTCATGGAGCTAGAAGCAGACGCAGTGCATCATGAGCTAATATATGTGGACAAGGAAGGTTTCAACCTGGCAAAAAACAAGAGACAAACGGCAGAAATATCACCGGACACCGTGCCATCACCGACGCCCCATGACAACGTGGTGGCAACATAACAATGTGTGCAGCAAAACGGCGCCCTTCACCATCATGCAATCCTAGGCCCATACAACACTGCACACATTATCACATTTCAGGACACCCTCCATCGCTAATGACCGGGGGCCAGAGCAGCCCAGGTACAATGTTAGTTTCCACCGGGCTGCTGTGGTCCGCAATTGGTTCACAGGTCACCCACTTTTCATCGCACTCAACCCCCCCTCATACACTCCGTTCTTGAATCCTATTGAAGATTTCTTCTCTGCATGGTGGATGAAGTCTTATGGCCAGGACCCACCAACCCCTTCTACAGGCAATGGAGAAGCTGGATACAGCACTCCAGGCGGTACTTCCCACGCTGCCTAGCTCAAGACGACGTCGCATGTGACGTGGATTAAGTCTTATGGCCAAGACCCACAAAGAAGGTTGAGATGTAGGCACATTATCTTTCTGTTCTGGTTTTTCTTTTCAAGCACAAATATTTTTGTTTTCTTATACTTCGCTTTTGTTTTTCTGAGGAACGTTCTAGAACATATAGAACATTCTGAGAAAAAAGAAACACACAACCCTTTAGATACTTCATTAGACCTCACAGTCCATCTGTCCATCGATCTGCCATCCACTGGAGCAGACACACACACACACACACACACACACACACACACACACACACACACACACACACACACACACTCTCTCTCTCTCTGTCTACACCCAACACACTCCTCAGTAATACGTGTGAAATAAGGAAGGAGGAGGACACGATGAGGGAGAGGAGGAGACGAGAGGAAGAGAAGAGAAGAGAAGAGGGGAGAGGAGAGGAGAGGAGGAAGAGAGAGGAGAGGAGAGGAGAGGAGGAAGAGAGAGGAGAGGAGAGGAGAGGAGAGGAGAGGAGAGGAGAGGAGGAGGAGGAGGAGGAGAGGAGAGGAGAGGGGAGAGGGAGAGGAGAAAGAGAGAGGAGAGGAGAGGAGAGGAGAGGAGAGGAGAGGAGAGGAGAGGAGAGGAGAGGAGAGGAGAGGAGAGGAGGAGAGGGTGAGATTGCACTCTTTGTTCACTGCTGAAGCAGCCAGACAGTGTCAGACTAATGACTCTGACTCCAACTATCGATTTTTGATAGGTAGCATTGGCACTAGCTGGTTATACCTGCGCCAACACTCCTATAGCTTATTCTACATTTTCATTTTAAATAATGAGCCAGCACTTTTATTTCCATGACTGATTTAAAACTAATTTCCTCATTCTCTAGCTTGTCCTTCTGCAGCAGACATTTAGTGAGCAATATGTTTGGAACATCAAATCACAATAAAATCACAGTGTGGAATCGCTTTACATAACGTATCGGCACCTAAGTATTGTCATAATATTGTATCGTTAGGTCCCTGGCAATTCACAGCCCAATCAACCTCCTTTAGTTTCTGTCTACAGTAACTAGACCATAAGAAGGTATCTTACGTCTTGGAGGTGCTCAGAAATACGGAGAGCATGTTTGTAGGGCTCTGAGGCCAGGCTGAATAGATTGGTCATGCAATGGTTCGGTTTACCAGGACATTTACATATTGCCACTGGACTTGAACACAACAAGAACACAACAAGAAAGTTGATTGGAAATTATTTCTAATTAAGCCAACCAAAATGTCTCTACACCTACAACCAATCAGCACACAGCTCAAGCTATTCACAAAGTCAACCCTTTTGCAACAATTACAGCTGCAAATCTCTTGTGGTATGTCTCTATAAGCTCGGCACATCTAGCCACTGGGATTGTTGCCCATTCTTCAAGGCAAAACTGCTCCAGCTCCTTCAAGTTGGATGGGTTCCGCTGGTGTACAGTAATCTTTATTAAGTCATACCACAGATTCTCAATTGGATTGAGGTCTGGGCTTTGACTAGGCCATTCCAAGACATTTAAATGTTTTCCCCTTAAACCACTCAAGTGTTGCTTTAGCAGTATGCTTAGGGTCATTATTCTGCTGGAAGGTGAACCTCCGGCCCAGTCTCAAATCTCTGGAAGACTGAAACAGGTTTCCCTCAAGAATTTCCCTGTATTTAGCGCCATCCATCATTCCTTCAATTCAATTCTAACCAGTTTCCCAGTCCCTGCCAATGAAAAACATCCCCACAGCATGGGGATGATATTCTTGGGGTGATGAGAGGTGTTGGGTTTGCGCCAGACAGCGTTTTCCTTAAAAATCTCAATTTTAGTCTCATCTGACCAGAGTACCTTCATCCATATGTTTGGGGAGTCTCCCACTTGCCTTTTGGGAAACAACAATCGTGTTTGCTTATTTCTTTCTTTAGGCAATGTCTTTTTATGGCCACTCTTCTGTAAAGCCCAGCTCTGTGGAGTGTACGGATTAAAGTGGTCCTATGGACAGATACTCCAATCACCACTGTGGAGCTGTGCAGCTCCTTCAGGGTTATCTTTGGTCTCTTTGTTGCCTCTCTGATTAATACCCTCCTTGCCTGGTCTGTGAGTTTTGGTGGGCGGTCCTCTCTTGGCAGGTTTGTTGTGGTGCCATATTCTTTCATTTTTTTAATAAGGGATTTAATGGTGCTCTGTGGGATGTTCAAAGTTTCTAATATGTTTTTATAACCCAACCCTGATCTGTACTTCTCCACAACTTTGTCCCTGACCTGTTTGGAGAGCTCCTTGGTCTTCATGGTGCCGCTTGCTTGGTGGTGCCCCTTGCTTAGTGGTGTTGCAGACTCTGGGGCCTTTCAGAACAGGTGTATATATACTGAGATCATGTGACAGATCATGTGACACTTACATTGCACACCGGTGGACAACTACAAATACCTAGGTGTCTGGTTAGACTGTAAACTCTCCTTCCAGACTCACATTAAGCATCTCCAATCCAAAATTAAATCTAGAATCGGCTTCCTATTTCGCCACAAAGCTTCCTTCACTCATGCTGCCAAACATACCCTCGTAAAACTGATCATCCTACCGATCCTCGACTTCGGTGATGTCATCTATAAAATAGCCTCCAACACTCTACTCAAACTGGATGCAGTCTATCACAGTGCCATCCGTTTTGTCACCAAAGCCCCATATACTACCCACCATTGCGACCTGTACGCTCTCGTTGGTTGGCCCTCGCTTCATACTCGTCGCCAAACCCACTTGCTCCAGGTCATCTACAAGTCTATGCTAGGTAAAGCCCCGCCTTATCTCAACTCACTGGTCACCATAGCAGCACCCACCCGTACCACGCGCTCCAGCAGGTATATCTCACTGGTCGTCTCCAAAGCCAATTCCTCCCTTGGTCGTCTTTCCTTCCAGTTCTCTGCTGCCCATAACTGGAACGAACTGCAAAATCTCTGAAGCTGGAGACTCACATCTCCCTCACTAGCTTTAAGCACCAGCTGTCAGAGCAGCTCACAGATCACTGCACCTGTACACAGCCCATCGGTAGACAGCCCACCTATCTATCTACCTCATTCCCATACTGGTATTTATCTATTTATTTATAGCTCATTTGCACCCCAGTATCTCTACTTGCACATTCATCTTCTGCCGATCTACCATTCCAGTGTTTAATTGCTATATTGTAATTACTTCGCCACCATGGCCTATTTATTTCCTTATCTTACCTCATTTGCACTCACTGTATATAGACTTTTTGTTTTCTTTTGTTCTACTGTATTACTGACTGTATGTTTTTTTTATTCCATGTGTAACTCTGTGTTGTTGTATGTGTCGTACTGCTTTGCTTTATCTTGGCCAGGTTGCAATTGTAAATGAGAACTTGTTCTCAACTAGCCTAATAAAGGTGAAATAAAAATGTAACTAATGACGTGTCTTCTGAAGGTAATTGGTTGCACCAGATCTTATTTAGAGGCTTCATAGCAAAGGGGAGGGGCTTCATAGCAAAGGGGAGGGGCTTCATAGCAAAGGGGTGGGGTTCATAGCAAAGGGGAGGGGCTTCATAGCAAGGGGAGGGGCTTCATAGCAAGGGGAGGGGCTTTATATCAAGGGGGAGGGGCTTCATAGCAAGGGGGAGGGGCTTCATAGCAAAGGGGGTGAATACACACACAACACTTTTGTACTATTTTGTGTATGTTCATTATATTAAATCTAAATAAAAATACATTTAAATTAGAGGGTGTAATGCAACAAAATAGGAAAAAACACCAAGGGGGATGAATACTTTTGCAAGGCACTCTCCTCTATCTGTCCATCTCCTCCATCTGTCCACCCGTTCCATCTGTCCATCTGTCCATCTCCTCCATCTGTCCATCTCCTCCATCTGTCCATCTCCTCCATCTCCTCCATCTGTCCATCTCCTCTATCTGTCCATCTCCTCTATCTCCTATATCTCCTCCATCTGTCCATCTCCTCTATCTATCCATCTCCTCTATCTGTCCATCTCCTCCATCTGTCCATCTCCTCTATCTCCTATATCTCCTCCATCTGTCCATCTCCTCTATATGTCCATCTCCTCCATCTGTCCATCTCCTCTATCTCCTCTATCTCCTCCATCTGTCCATCTCCTCCATCTGTCCATCTCCTCCATCTGTCCATCTCCTCCATCTGTCCATCTCCTCTATCTCCTATATCTCCTCCATCTGTCCATCTCCTCCATCTGTCCATCTCCTCTATCTGTCCATCTCCTTTATCTGTCCATCCCCTCTATCTGTCCATCTCCCCCATCTGTCCATCTCCTCTATCTGTCCATCTCCTCTATCTGTCCATCTCCTCTATCTGTCCATCTCCTCCATCTGTCCATCTCCTCCATCTGTCCATCTCCTCTATCTCCTATATCTCCTCCATCTGTCCATCTCCTCCATCTGTCCATCTCCTCCATCTGTCCATCTCCTCTATCTGTCCATCTCCTCTATCTCATATATCTCCTCCATCTGTCCATCTCCTCTATCTGTCCATCTCCTCCATCTGTCCAACTCCTCTATCTGTCCATCTCCTCCATCTCCTCTATCTCCTATATCTCCTCCATCTGTCCATCTCCTCCATCTGTCCATCTCCTCCATCTGTCCATCTCCTCTATCTCCTATATCTCCTCCATCTGTCCATCTCCTCCATCTGTCCATCTCCTCTATCTGTCCATCTCCTCTATATGTCCATCTCCTCTATCTGTCCATCTCCTCCATCTCCTCTATCTCCTATATCTCCTCCATCTGTCCATCTCCTCCATCTGTCCATCTCCTCCATCTGTCCATCTCCTCTATCTCCTATATCTCCTCCATCTGTCCATCTCCTCCATCTGTCCATCTCCTCCATCTGTCCATCTCCTCTATCCATCCATCTCCTCCATCTGTCCATCTCCTCCATCTGTCCATCTCCTCTATCCATCCATCTCCTCCATCTGTCCATCTCCTACATCTGTCCATCTCCTCTATCTGTCCATCTCCCCCATCTGTCCATCTCCTCTATCCGTCCATCTCCTCCATCTGTCCATCTCCTACATCTGTCCATCTCCTCTATCTGTCCATCTCCTCCATCTGTCCATCTCCTCTATCTCCTATATCTCCTCTATCTGTCCATCTCCTCTATCTGTCCATCTCCTCTATCTCCTATATCTCCTCCATCTGTCCATCTCCTCTATCTGTCCATCTCCTCTGTCTGTCCATCTCCTCCATCTGTCCATCTCCTCCATCTGTCCATCTCCTCTATCTCCTATATCTCCTCTATCTGTCCATCTCCTCCATCTGTCCATCTCCTCTATCTCCTATATCTCCTCCATCTGTCCATCTCCTCCATCCCTCCATCTCCTCTATCCGTCCATCTCCTCCATCTGTCCATCTCCTACATCTGTCCATCTCCTACATCTGTCCATCTCCATCTGTCCATCTCCTCCATCTGTCCATCTCCTCCATCTGTCCATCTCCTCTATCTCCTCTATCTGTCCATCTCCTCCATCTGTCCATCTCCTCTATCTCCTCTATCTCCTCCATCTGTCCATCTCCTCTATCTGTCCATCTCCTCCATCTGTCCATCTCCTCCATCTGTCCATCTCCTCTATCTGTCCATCTCCTCTATCTGTCCATCTCCTCCATCTGTCCATCTCCTCCATCTGTCCATCTCCTCCATCTGTCCAGCTCCTCTATCTGTCCATCTCCTCCATCTGTCCATCTCCTCCATCTGTCCATCTCCTCTATCTCCTATATCTCCTCCATCTGTCCATCTCCTCTATCTGTCCATCTCCTCTATCTGTCCATCTCCTCCATCTGTCCATCTCCTCCATCTGTCCATCTCCTCTATCTGTCCATCTCCTCTATCTGTCCATCTCCTCTATCTGTCCATCTCCTCCATCTGTCCATCTCCTCCATCTGTCCATCTCCTCCATCTGTCCATCTCCTCTATCTGTCCACCTCCTCCATCTGTCCATCTCCTCCATCTGTCCATCTCCTCCATCTGTCCATCTCCTCTATCTGTCCATCTCCTCCATCTGTCCATCTCCTCTATCTGTCCATCTCCTCCATCTGTCCATCTCCTCCATCTGTCCATCTCCTCCATCTGTCCATCTCCTCTATCTCCTATATCTCCTCTATCTGTCCATCTCCTCCATCTGTCCATCTCCTCCATCTGTCCATCTCCTCCATCTGTCCATCTCCTCCATCTGTCCATCTCCTCTATCTCCTATATCTCCTCTATCTGTCCATCTCCTCTATCTCCTATATCTCCTCCATCTGTCCATCTCCTCTATCTGTCCATCTCCATCTGTCCATCTCCTCCATCTGTCCATCTCCTCCATCTGTCCATCTCCTCCATCTGTCCATCTCCTCTATCTCTCTATCTCCATCTGTCCATCTCCTCCATCTGTCCATCTCTCTATCTCCTATATCTCCTCCATCTGTCCATCTCCTCCATCTGTCCATCTCCTCCATCTGTCCATCTCCTCCATCTGTCCATCTCCTCTATCTGTCCATCTCCTCCATCTGTCCATCTCCTCCATCTGTCCATCTCCTCTATCTGTCCATCTCCTCCATCTGTCCATCTCCTCCATCTGTCCATCTCCTCTATCTGTCCATCTCCTCTATCTGTCCATCTCCTCTATCTCCTATATCTCCTCTATCTGTCCATCTCCTCTATCTGTCCATCTCCTCTATCTCCTCTATCTCCTCCATCTGTCCATCTCCTCTATCTGTCCATCTCCTCCATCTGTCCATCTCCTCCATCTGTCCATTTCCTCCATCTGTCCATCTCCTCCATCTGTCCATCTCCTCCATCTGTCCATCTCCTCTATCTGTCCATCTCCTCTATAGGTCCATCTCCTCTATCTGTCCATCTCCTCCATCTGTCCATCTCCTCCATCTGTCCAGCTCCTCTATCTGTCCATCTCCTCTCTCTGTCCATCTCCTCTATCTGTCCATCTCCTCTATCTGTCCATCTCCTCCATCTGTCCATCTCCTCTATCTCCTATATCTCCTCTATCTGTCCATCTCCTCCATCTGTCCATCTCCTCCATCTGTCCATCTCCTCTATCTGTCCATCTCCTCTATCTGTCCATCTCCTCTATCTGTCCATCTCCTCCATCTGTCCATCTCCTCCATCTGTCCATCTCCTCCATCTCCTCTATCTGTCCATCTCCTCCATCTGTCCATCTCCTCTATCTCCTCTATCTGTCCATCTCCTCCATCTGTCCATCTCCTCCATCTGTCCATCTCCTCTATCTGTCCATCTCCTCTATCTGTCCATCTCCTCCATCTGTCCATCTCCTCCATCTGTCCATCTCCTCTATCTGTCCATCTCCTCCATCTGTCCATCTCCTCTATCTGTCCATCTCCTCCATCTGTCCATCTCCTCCATCTGTCCATCTCCTCCATCTGTCCAGCTCCTCTATCTGTCCATCTCCTCTATCTGTCCATCTCCTCCATCTGTCCATCTCCTCCATCTCCTATATCTCCTCTATCTGTCCATCTCCTCTATCTGTCCATCTCCTCTATCTGTCCATCTCCTCGATCTGTCCATCTCCTCCATCTGTCCATCTCCTCTATCTCCTATATCTCCTCTATCTGTCCATCTCCTCTATCTGTCCATCTCCTCTATCTCCTATATCTCCTCCATCTGTCCATCTCCTCCATCTGTCCATCTCCTCTATCTGTCCATCTCCTCCATCTGTCCATCTCCTCCATCTGTCCATCTCCTCTATCTGTCCATCTCCTCTATCTGTCCATCTCCTCCATCTGTCCATCTCCTCTATCTCCTATATCTCCTCTATCTGTCCATCTCCTCTATCTGTCCATCTCCTCTATCTCCTATATCTCCTCCATCTGTCCATCTCCTCTATCTGTCCATCTCCTCTATCTGTCCATCTCCTCCATCTGTCCATTTCCTCCATCTGTCCATCTCCTCCATCTGTCCATCTCCTCCATCTGTCCATCTCCTCTATCTGTCCATCTCCTCTATCTGTCCATCTCCTCTATCTGTCCATCTCCTCTATCTGTCCATCTCCTCCATCTGTCCATCTCCTCCATCTGTCCAGCTCCTCTATCTGTCCATCTCCTCTATCTGTCCATCTCCTCCATCTGTCCATCTCCTCCATCTCCTATATCTCCTCTATCTGTCCATCTCCTCTATCTGTCCATCTCCTCTATCTGTCCATCTCCTCTATCTGTCCATCTCCTCCATCTGTCCATCTCCTCCATCTGTCCATCTCCTCTATCTCCTATATCTCCTCTATCTGTCCATCTCCTCTATCTCCTATATCTCCTCTATCTGTCCATCTCCTCTATCTGTCCATCTCCTCCATCTGTCCATCTCCTCTATCTGTCCATCTCCTCCATCTGTCCATCTCCTCCATCTGTCCATCTCCTCCATCTGTCCATCTCCTCCATCTGTCCATCTCCTCTATCTGTCCATCTCCTCTATCTCCTCTATCTGCCCATCTCCTCCATCTGTCCATCTCCTCCATCTGTCCATCTCCTCTATCTGTCCATCTCCTCTCTCTGTCCATCTCCTCTATCTGTCCATCTCCTCTATCTGTCCATCTCCTCCATCTGTCCATCTCCTCTATCTCCTATATCTCCTCTATCTGTCCATCTCCTCCATCTGTCCATCTCCTCTATCTGTCCATCTCCTCTATCTGTCCATCTCCTCCATCTGTCCATCTCCTCCATCTGTCCATCTCCTCCATCTGTCCATCTCCTCCATCTGTCCATCTCCTCCATCTGTCCATCTCCTCCATCTCCTCCATCTGTCCATCTCCTCTATCTCCTATATCTCCTCTATCTGTCCATCTCCTCCATCTGTCCATCTCCTCCATCTGTCCATCTCCTCTATCTGTCCATCTCCTCCATCTGTCCATCTCCTCCATCTGTCCATCTCCTCCATCTGTCCATCTCCTCTATCTGTCCATCTCCTCTATCTGTCCATCTCCTCTATCTGTCCATCTCCTCCATCTGTCCATCTCCTCCATCTGTCCATCTCCTCTATCTGTCCATCTCCTCCATCTGTCCATCTCCTCCATCTGTCCAGCTCCTCCATCTGTCCAGCTCCTCTATCTGTCCAGCTCCTCTATCTGTCCATCTCCTCTATCTGTCCATCTCCTCCATCTGTCCATCTCCTCCATCTCCTATATCTCCTCTATCTGTCCATCTCCTCTATCTGTCCATCTCCTCTATCTGTCCATCTCCTCTATCTGTCCATCTCCTCGATCTGTCCATCTCCTCCATCTGTCCATCTCCTCTATCTTCTATATCTCCTCTATCTGTCCATCTCCTCTATCTGTCCATCTCCTCTATCTCCTATATCTCCTCCATCTGTCCATCTCCTCTATCTGTCCATCTCCTCCATCTGTCCATCTCCTCTATCTGTCCATCTCCTCCATCTGTCCATCTCCTCCATCTGTCCATCTCCTCTATCTGTCCATCTGTCCTATCTGTCCATCTCCTCCATCTGTCCATCTCTCCATCTGTCCATCTCCTCCATCTGTCCATCTCCTCCATCTGTCCATCTCCTCATCTGTCCATCTCCTCTATCTGTCCATCTCCTCTATCTGTCCATCTCCTCCATCTGTCCATCTCCTCCATCTGTCCATCTCCTCTATCTCCTATATCTCCTCCATCTGTCCATCTCCTCCATCTGTCCATCTCCTCCATCTGTCCATCTCCTATCTGTCCATCTCCATCTGTCCATCTCCTCTATCTGTCCATCTCTCCATCATCTGTCCATCTCCTCCATCTGTCCATCTCCTCCATCTCCTCTATCTGTCCATCATCTGTCCATCTCCTATCTATGTCCATCTCCTCTATCTGTCCATCTCCTCTATCTGTCCATCTCCTCTATCTGTCCATCTCCTCTATCTGTCCCATCTGTCCATCTCCTCCATCTGTCCATCTCCTCCATCTGTCCATCTCCTCCATCTGTCCATCTCCTCCATCTGTCCATCTCCTCCATCTGTCCATCTCCTCTATCTGTCCATCTCCTCCATCTGTGTCTATCTCCTATATCTCCTCTATCTGTCCATCTCCTCCATCTGTCCATCTCTCTATCTCCTATCTGTCCATCTCCTCTATCTGTCCATCTCCTCCATCTGTCCATCTCTCTATCTCCATCTGTCCATCTCCTCCATCTGTCCATCTCCTATATCTCCTCTATCTGTCCATCTCCTCCATCTGTCCATCTCCTATATCTCCTCTATCTGTCCATCTCCTCCATCTGTCCATCTCCTCTATCTCCTATATCTCCTCTATCTGTCCATCTCCTCTATCTGTCCATCTCCTCCATCTGTCCATCTCTCCATCTGTCCATCTCCTCCATCTGTCCATCTCCTCCATCTGTCCATCTCCTCATCTGTCCATCTCCTCCATCTGTCCATCTCCTCCATCTGTCCATCTCCTCCATCTGTCCATCTCCTCCATCTGTCCATCTCCTCTATCTGTCCATCTCCTCTATCTGTCCATCTCCATCTCCTATCTGTCCATCTCCTCCATCTGTCCATCTCCTCCATCTGTCCATCTCCTCTATCTGTCCATCTCCTCCATCTGTCCATCTCTCTATCTGTCCATCTCCTCCATCTGTCCATCTCCTCCATCTGTCCATCTCCTCTATCTGTCCATCTCCTCTATCTGTCCATCTCCTCCATCTGTCCATCTCCTCTATCTCCTATATCTCCTCTATCTGTCCATCTCCTCTATCTGTCCATCTCCTCTATCTCCATCTCCTCCATCTGTCCATCTCCTCTATCTGTCCATCTCCTCTATCTGTCCATCTCCTCCATCTGTCCATCTCCATCTCCATCTCCTCCATCTGTCCTTCTCCATCTGTCCATCTCCTCCATCTGTCCATCTCCTCTATCTGTCCATCTCCTCTATCTGTCCATCTCCTCTATCTGTCCATCTCCTCCTATCTGTCCATCTCCTCCATCTGTCCATCTCCTCCATCTGTCCAGCTCCTCTATCTCCATCTGTCCATCTCCATCTCCATCTGTCCATCTCCTCCATCTCCATCTGTCCATCTCCTCTATCTGTCCATCTCCTCTATCTGTCCATCTGTCCATCCTCGATCTGTCCATCTCCTATCTGTCCTCCATCTGTCCATCTCCTCTATCTCCTATATCTCCTCTATCTGTCCATCTCCTCTATCTGTCCATCTCCTCGATCTGTCCATCTCCTCCATCTGTCCATCTCCTATATCTCCTCTATCTGTCCATCTCCTCCATCTGTCCATCTCCTCTATCTCCTATATCTGTCCATCTCCTCCATCTGTCCATCTCTATATCTCCTCTATCTGTCCATCTCCTCCATCTGTCCATCTCCTCTATCTCCTATATCTCCTCTATCTGTCCATCTCCTCCATCTGTCCATCTCCTCCATCTCCTATATCTCCTCTATCTGTCCATCTCCTCTATCTGTCCATCTCTCTATCTGTCCATCTCCTCTATCTGTCCATCTCCTCCATCTGTCCATCTCCTCCATCTGTCCATCTCCTCTATCTCCTATATCTCCTCTATCTGTCCATCTCCTCCATCTGTCCATCTCCTATATCTCCTCTATCTGTCCATCTCCTCCATCTGTCCATCTCCTCTATCTGTCCATCTCCTCTATCTCCTATATCTCCTCCATCTGTCCATCTCCTCTATCTCCTATATCTCCTCTATCTGTCCATCTCCTCTATCTGTCCATCTCCTCCATCTGTCCATCTCCTCCATCTGTCCATCTCCTCTATCTGTCCATCTCCTCCATCTGTCCATCTCCTCCATCTGTCCAGCTCCTCCATCTGTCCAGCTCCTCTATCTGTCCAGCTCCTCTATCTGTCCATCTCCTCTATCTGTCCATCTCCTCCATCTGTCCATCTCCTCCATCTCCTATATCTCCTCTATCTGTCCATCTCCTCTATCTGTCCATCTCCTCTATCTGTCCATCTCCTATATCTCCTCTATCTGTCCATCTCCTCTATCTGTCCATCTCCTCTATCTCCTATATCTCCTCTATCTGTCCATCTCCTCTATCTGTCCATCTCCTCTATCTCCTATATCTCCTCCATCTGTCCATCTCCTCTATCTGTCCATCTCCTCCATCTGTCCATCTCCTCTATCTGTCCATCTCCTCCATCTGTCCATCTCCTCCATCTGTCCATCTCCTCTATCTGTCCATCTCCTCCATCTGTCCATCTCCTCTATCTGTCCATCTCCTCTATCTCCTCTATCTGTCCATCTCCTCCATCTGTCCATCTCCTCCATCTGTCCATCTCCTCCATCTGTCCATCTCCTCTATCTGTCCATCTCCTCTCTCTGTCCATCTCCTCTATCTGTCCATCTCCTCTATCTGTCCATCTCCTCCATCTGTCCATCTCCTCTATCTCCTATATCTCCTCCATCTGTCCATCTCCTCCATCTGTCCATCTCCTCCATCTGTCCATCTCCTCTATCTGTCCATCTCCTCTATCTGTCCATCTCCTCTATCTGTCCATCTCCTCCATCTGTCCATCTCCTCCATCTGTCCATCTCCTCCATCTGTCCATCTCCTCCATCTCCTCTATCTGTCCATCTCCTCCATCTGTCCATCTCCTCTATCTCCTATATCTCCTCTATCTGTCCATCTCCTCTATCTGTCCATCTCCTCTATCTGTCCATCTCCTCTATCTGTCCATCTCCTCTATCTGTCCATCTCCTCCATCTGTCCATCTCCTCCATCTGTCCATCTCCTCCATCTGTCCATCTCCTCTATCTGTCCATCTCCTCCATCTGTCCATCTCCTCCATCTGTCCATCTCCTCTATCTGTCCATCTCCTCCATCTGTCCATCTCCTCTATCTCCTATATCTCCTCTATCTGTCCATCTCCTCCATCTGTCCATCTCCTCTATCTCCTCTATCTGTCCATCTCCTCTATCTGTCCATCTCCTCCATCTGTCCATCTCCTCTATCTCCTATATCTGTCCATCTCCTCCATCTGTCCATCTCCTATATCTCCTCTATCTGTCCATCTCCTCCATCTGTCCATCTCCTATATCTCCTCTATCTGTCCATCTCCTCCATCTGTCCATCTCCTCTATCTCCTATATCTCCTCTATCTGTCCATCTCCTCTATCTGTCCATCTCCTCTATCTGTCCATCTCCTCCATCTGTCCATCTCCTCCATCTGTCCATCTCCTCCATCTGTCCATCTCCTCTATCTGTCCATCTCCTCCATCTGTCCATCTCCTCCATCTGTCCATCTCCTCTATCTGTCCATCTCCTCCATCTGTCCATCTCCTCTATCTGTCCATCTCCTCTATCTCCTCTATCTGTCCATCTCCTCTATCTGTCCATCTCCTCCATCTGTCCATCTCCTCCATCTGTCCATCTCCTCTATCTGTCCATCTCCTCCATCTGTCCATCTCCTCTATCTGTCCATCTCCTCCATCTGTCCATCTCCTCCATCTGTCCATCTCCTCTATCTGTCCATCTCCTCTATCTGTCCATCTCCTCCATCTGTCCATCTCCTCTATCTCCTATATCTCCTCTATCTGTCCATCTCCTCTATCTGTCCATCTCCTCTATCTCCTATATCTCCTCCATCTGTCCATCTCCTCTATCTGTCCATCTCCTCTATCTGTCCATCTCCTCCATCTGTCCATTTCCTCCATCTGTCCATCTCCTCCATCTGTCCTTCTCCTCCATCTGTCCATCTCCTCCATCTGTCCATCTCCTCTATCTGTCCATCTCCTCTATCTGTCCATCTCCTCTATCTGTCCATCTCCTCTATCTGTCCATCTCCTCCATCTGTCCATCTCCTCCATCTGTCCAGCTCCTCTATCTGTCCATCTCCTCTATCTGTCCATCTCCTCCATCTGTCCATCTCCTCCATCTCCTATATCTCCTCTATCTGTCCATCTCCTCTATCTGTCCATCTCCTCTATCTGTCCATCTCCTCTATCTGTCCATCTCCTCGATCTGTCCATCTCCTCCATCTGTCCATCTCCTCTATCTCCTATATCTCCTCTATCTGTCCATCTCCTCTATCTCCTATATCTCCTCGATCTGTCCATCTCCTCCATCTGTCCATCTCCTATATCTCCTCTATCTGTCCATCTCCTCCATCTGTCCATCTCCTCTATCTCCTATATCTGTCCATCTCCTCCATCTGTCCATCTCCTATATCTCCTCTATCTGTCCATCTCCTCCATCTGTCCATCTCCTCTATCTCCTATATCTCCTCTATCTGTCCATCTCCTCCATCTGTCCATCTCCTCCATCTCCTATATCTCCTCTATCTGTCCATCTCCTCTATCTGTCCATCTCCTCTATCTGTCCATCTCCTCTATCTGTCCATCTCCTCGATCTGTCCATCTCCTCCATCTGTCCATCTCCTCTATCTCCTATATCTCCTCTATCTGTCCATCTCCTCCATCTGTCCATCTCCTATATCTCCTCTATCTGTCCATCTCCTCCATCTGTCCATCTCCTCTATCTGTCCATCTCCTCTATCTCCTATATCTCCTCCATCTGTCCATCTCCTCTATCTGTCCATCTCCTCTATCTGTCCATCTCCTCCATCTGTCCATTTCCTCCATCTGTCCATCTCCTCCATCTGTCCTTCTCCTCCATCTGTCCATCTCCTCCATCTGTCCATCTCCTCTATCTGTCCATCTCCTCTATCTGTCCATCTCCTCTATCTGTCCATCTCCTCTATCTGTCCATCTCCTCCATCTGTCCATCTCCTCCATCTGTCCAGCTCCTCTATCTGTCCATCTCCTCTATCTGTCCATCTCCTCCATCTGTCCATCTCCTCCATCTCCTATATCTCCTCTATCTGTCCATCTCCTCTATCTGTCCATCTCCTCTATCTGTCCATCTCCTCCATCTGTCCATCTCCTCCATCTGTCCATCTCCTCTATCTCCTATATCTCCTCTATCTGTCCATCTCCTCTATCTCCTATATCTCCTCGATCTGTCCATCTCCTCCATCTGTCCATCTCCTATATCTCCTCTATCTGTCCATCTCCTCCATCTGTCCATCTCCTCTATCTCCTATATCTGTCCATCTCCTCCATCTGTCCATCTCCTATATCTCCTCTATCTGTCCATCTCCTCCATCTGTCCATCTCCTCTATCTCCTATATCTCCTCTATCTGTCCATCTCCTCCATCTGTCCATCTCCTCCATCTCCTATATCTCCTCTATCTGTCCATCTCCTCTATCTGTCCATCTCCTCTATCTGTCCATCTCCTCTATCTGTCCATCTCCTCGATCTGTCCATCTCCTCCATCTGTCCATCTCCTCTATCTCCTATATCTCCTCTATCTGTCCATCTCCTCTATCTCCTATATCTCCTCGATCTGTCCATCTCCTCCATCTGTCCATCTCCTATATCTCCTCTATCTGTCCATCTCCTCCATCTGTCCATCTCCTCTATCTCCTCCATCTGTCCATCTCCTATATCTCCTCTATCTGTCCATCTCCTCCATCTGTCCATCTCCTCTATCTCCTATATCTCCTCTATCTGTCCATCTCCTCCATCTGTCCATCTCCTCTATCTCCTATATCTCCTCTATCTGTCCATCTCCTCCATCTGTCCATCTCCTCTATCTCCTATATCTCCTCTATCTGTCCATCTCCTCTATCCATCCATCTCCTATATCTCCTCTCTCTGTCTATCCCCTCTATCTCCTATTTAGTCCATGTTTAATTCATTCAGCGTTATGGATATGGTGAGTGTGAGTGTGTGTGTCTCTGGTGTTCATGTAGGTCTTGTCTAAAAGCAGATAAACACTAAGTGTCTAACACTGAGCTCTAATGTGATAATGAGTGCATCCTTCCATCACACACAATAAACACTGCCCTTCCACATCACATGCGCTGTACCAATATGGCTCTCATCGGCCACTCAGCTGTCAAGCAGCTCCGTTAACAGCCCCTAGTTGGTCGGTGACAATGACGACTGCTGGAATGTTTGTGTGTTGAGAGTTCTGAGAAACAGCAGAGCGACACTGTGTGTGTGTGTGTGTAGGTTGTGTGTAGGTTGTGTGTGTGTGTGTGTTCACTGTGTGTGTGTGTGTGTGTTGTCTGTGTGTATGTTGTGTGTGTGTGTGTGTGTGTATGTTGTCTGTGTGTGTGTGTGTGTATGTTGTCTGTGTGTGTGTGTGTGTGTGTGTGTGTGTGTGTGTGTGTGTATGTTGTCTGTGTGTGTGTGTGTGTATGTTGTCTGTGTGTGTGTGTGTGTGTGTGTGTGTGTGTGTGTGTGTGTGTGTGTGTGTGTGTGTGTGTGTGTGTGTGTGTGTGTATGTTGTCTGTGTGTATGTTGTGTGTGTGTGTGTGTGTATGTTGTCTGTGTGTGTGTGTGTGTATGTTGTCTGTGTGTGTGTGTGTGTGTGTGTGTGTGTGTGTGTGTGTGTGTGTGTGTGTGTGTGTGTGTGTGTGTGTGTGTGTGTGTGTGTGTGTGTGTATGTTGTCTGTGTGTATGTGTGTGTGTGTGTGTGTATGTTGTCTGTGTGTGTGTGTGTGTATGTTGTCTGTGTGTGTGTGTGTGTGTGTGTGTGTGTGTGTGTGTGTGTGTGTGTGTGTGTGTATGTTGTCTGTGTGTATGTTGTGTGTGTGTGTGTGTGTGTGTGTGTGTATGTTGTCTGTGTGTGTGTGTGTGTGTGTGTGTTCACTGTGTGTGTGTGTTCACTGTGTGTGTGTGTGTGTGTGTGTGTGTGTGTGTGTGTGTGTGTGTGTGTCCACTTGAACAGCTGATCTCCAGCTTGATTGGGGTGAAACCAGGTCTGGTGAATTTGAACAGCAGCATCTGTTTATCTGGATGGTCCCAAGTACATGATTCAATAACTGTCAACAACATTTCCACTAACTATACACTTACCTTAAGACCTACCCTTATATTTGTTGGACTTTGGTCAAGTAACGATACCAGGATAATTGTGTCTAAGGGTAGCGCATGCTAAATTAAGTTGGATTTATCATTGTTATCAGGTTTTGTTTGTAGTTAAAACTTTTAGTTTGCTTTATTGGTATAATGAATGCCAACGGGGTGTTTTGTGTTGTTTTTTTTTCCGGGAAAATTGGGGTTTCATTGTCTCTCTTTGAAGTGTTTCCTGGGGCTATAATCTTGGGGGGAGCGAGTGAGATTAAGGCCGTAAACTACCAAATTAAATGAGGCCTGGCAATATTTGTTGGTTTGTTTTTACCTTAAGGTTTGCAAATACCCACAACACAACAACACACTTATGTCTATTTTGTTGGTGTTTTTAAAATACTGTGTTTGATTTGTGTGTTCTATTTCCTTTGAATGAGTTTTCCATTTGTCTTAGTGCCACGGTATCTTAAAGGGGCCACGGTATCTTAAAGGTGCCACGGTATCTTAAAGGTGCCACGGTATCTTAAAGGGGCCACGGTATCTTAAAGGTGCCACGGTATCTTAAAGGGGCCACGGTATCTTAAAGGGGCCACGGTATCTTAAAGGGGCCACGGTATCTTAAAGGGGCCACGGTATCTTAAAGGTGCCACGGTATCTTAAAGGTGCCACGGTATCTTAAAGGGGCCACGGTATCTTAAAGGGGCCACGGTATCTTAAAGGGGCCACGGTATCTTAAAGGGGCCACGGTATCTTAAAGGGGCCACGGTATCTTAAAGGGGCCACGGTATCTTAAAGGGGCCACGGTATCTTAAAGGGGCCACGGTATCTTAAAGGGGCCACGGTATCTTAAAGGGGCCACGGTATCTTAAAGGGGCCACGGTATCTTAAAGGGGCCACGGTATCTTAAAGGGCACCGCACACACATGGAATATTCAGAAGTTTTTATTTTCTGAGTTTTAATTAGACATGTGAATTCTTTTGACAAAGGACTGCTCTGGGAACCTGGGACATGACATGTAATGTAATATTTGACTGTTTTTCATTAATTTGTCTCATATAGTAAGAAACACTTCTTTGAAGGGTTTCTATGACCTCTGACCTCTGACCTCTGAATTCTTTTGACAAAGGACTACTCTGGGAACCTGGGATATGACATGTAATGTAATGTTTGACTGTTTTTCATTAATTAGTCTCATAGAGTAAGAAACACTTCTTTGAAGGGTTTCTATGACCTCTGACCTCTGACCTCTGAATTCTTTTGACAAAGGACTGCTCTGGGAACCTGGGATATGACATGTAATGTAATGTTTGACTGTTTTTCATTAATTAGTCTCATAGAGTAAGAAACACTTCTTTGAAGGGTTTCTATGACCTCTGACCTCTGACCTCTGAATTCTTTTGACAAAGGACTGCTCTGGGAACCTGGGATATGACATGTAATGTAATGTTTGACTGTTTTTCATTAATTAGTCTCATAGAGTAAGAAACACTTCTTTGAAGGGTTTCTATGACCTCTGACCTCTGACCTCTGTCCTGACTTTCCAGTGTGGTTTGATCACCCTCATTGGGAAGCTATTTGGATAATGAATTTATGGTCATTTGTAATACTGATTTAAAGGTCATATAGATACAATTATTTTTCTTTATGGATTTTATTTTGTTCTTTGAAATTTTGTTTTATTTTTTGACCTGTAGTGCTTTTTATTTTTTATTTTTTTATGTGTCAAAATGGGGGAGGGAACAGTCCTCTGAGGTTTTGGATTAAAGTCTACACACCTTGAGTGATGTGTATGGAGTGTATGGAGTGATATGTGAAGAAGTGTATTGTTGTGTTGTTTGTTCTGTTCTGTTCCCGATGGGTTATAGGTCTAACTCCTTGATCCTGTGGCTCTGTGATGTAGTTGACAGTGTGATGGGGAGTATAAGCCAATTTAAAAGAATAGTTTTCAATTGAATGTGTTGTTATTCTCTTTGACATATGTTTAGACATTTGTGTTAAGAATTATTTGTAAAAGTAATCATTTATCATATAGTTAATGCTTGTCTGGATTTCCTGAATAAAAAACATACTGAACTAAAGTGTTATTCTGATCTGTCCTCGCTTGATGAAAGGTGACGTCAGTCGGTCTCTTCATGCATGGAAGAGATAATTGGACCGAACAGTGTGTGTACCTCAAAACCCCCCTCTAACTGGCTGAAGAAGAGCGACAAAGGCGTTCAACACGACCCTGTCTGCACCACTTCTACCAGAGACCTGAGTCCTGAGCCAGCAGCCTGTATGCAGCGTCCAATCAGAGCTATCGACTGCTTTTCTCTCATGTCTTTTCTCGGGGGTGTGGGAGGAGTCCACGTGGAGTGAGCATGGGGAGAGATCTGCTCTAAATCTTCTCTTATGTTGCTGGTATACTGGTTGACGAATGGACAAGACATAATGGGTGGTAAAGGTGATGGCGGCTCAGGTGAGACATTGAAATTGGGACATTATCATGGGCCATCCACTTTGAACTGTAAAAGCTATCTGAAGAAGACGAAAAGGACGCCAGAAGAATCAATGCCTGAATCAATGCCTGAAGGAAGGGGTTGATCAACTGTGCCCAAAATTGTTTTAGACTTTTGGGGTATCAGGTTAATTGTAGAGGTCTACACACAATTATAGCAATTCAGATTTGAATTTTTTAATTTTTTATTTAATTTTACCTTTATTTTACTAGGCAAGTCAGTTAAGAACAAATTCTTATTTTCAATGACGGCCTAGGAACAGTGGGTTAACTGCCTGTTCAGGGGCAGAACGACAGATTTGTACCTTGTCAGCTCGGGGATTTACACTCTAACCACTAGGCTACCTGCCACCTCTACACTCTAACCACTAGGCTACCCTGCCACCTCTACACTCTAACCACTAGGCTACCTGCCTCCTCTACACTCTAACCACTAGGCTACCTGCCTCCTCTACACTCTAACCACTAGGCTACCTACCTCCTCTACACTCTAACCACTAGGCTAGCTGCCTCCTCTACACTCTAACCACTAGGCTACCTGCCACCTCTACACTCTAACCACTAGGCTACCCTGCCACCTCTACACTCTAACCACTAGGCTACCCTACCTCCTCTACACTCTAACCACTAGGCTACCCTACCTCCTCTACAGTCTAACCACTAGGCTACCTACCTCCTCTACACTCTAACCACTAGGCTACCTGCCACCTCTACACTCTAACCACTAGGCTACCCTACCTCCTCTACACTCTAACCACTAGGCTACCCTACCTCCTCTACAGTCTAACCACTAGGCTACCTACCTCCTCTACACTCTAACCACTAGGCTACCTGCCACCTCTACACTCTAACCACTAGGCTACCCTACCTCCTCTACACTCTAACCACTAGGCTACCCTGCCGCCTCTACACTCTAACCACTAGGCTACCCTGCCTCCTCTACACTCTAACCACTAGGCTACCCTGCCACCTCTACACTCTAACCACTAGGCTACCCTGCCACCTCTACACTCTAACCACTAGGCTACCTACCACCTCTACACTCTAACCACTAGGCTACCCTGCCGCCTCTACACTCTAACCACTAGGCTACCTACCTCCTCTACACTCTAACCACTAGGCTACCTACCTCCTCTACACTCTAACCACTAGGCTACCTACTACACTCTAACCACTAGGCTACCTGCCACTCTAACCACTAGGCTACCTACCTACACCTAACCACTAGGCTACACTCTACACTCTAACCACTAGGCTACCTACCTCCTCTACACTCTAACCACTAGGCTACCTACCTCCTCTACACTCTAACCACTAGGCTACCTACCTCCTCTACACTCTAACCACTAGGCTACCTACCTCCTCTACACTCTAACCACTAGGCTACCTACCTCCTCTACACTCTAACCACTAGGCTACCTCCCTACCTAACCCTCTACACTCTAACCACTAGGCTCTAACACTAGGCTACCTCCTCTACACTCTAACCACTAGGCTACCTACCACCTCTACACTCTAACCACTAGTGTACCTGCCACCTCTACACTCTAACCACTAGGCTACCTACCTCCTCTACACTCTAACCACTAGGCTACCCTGCCGCCTCTACACTCTAACCACTAGGCTACCCCTGCCGCCCCAGATTAAGAATGCATTGAGATACTGGTCTGTATTATATTTGTGATTAAAAAAAAGTTAATAGTAGAATTATGGGATAATAATTATACTGTATGTTAATGTTAAATAGATTTATTTTTAAACTTGTGATATGTGACCAATTTGAATCACTGAGCATTGTCATTCTAAATTTCGGTTGGATTAATTAATTGGGTTTTTGATTATGATTTGGAAACAGAATGATTTTAAAAAACTGAAAGATTGATTTGAGTTTAGTATGTTAATAACTATATGACTGAAGCAATGAATGGATCAGGGATGGATTGTTCTGATTGTTGACACTATTCCCAGCATGCCCTGGTGAATGGAGAATGGAGAGGGTGATCATTAGACACCAATGGAATCAAATGTACTTTAAAACTAGGAGTCACTACCTGGATTTGTCTAACAAGATGATTTTAGTTTCTGGGATGGAAATAGTTATTCCCACCATGCTGATTCATCGGAACGTGACAGATAACTAAATGTTATTTGATTAAACTCCCATTGTTGCGTTATGTACAAATTGCTAGAATGCTTAGGAAAAATGAGTTGGAGGTTGAAATGGGACACAGTGAGAAGTTTCTGGGGAGGAGGCTGAGCCAGTGCTATGAGTTATTGGCAACCGGTCACGGGGAGCAACACAAGCAACGAGTTATTGGTTTATGTAGAATGTGTGCATTTTCTACACGTGAATGAATGTTCTTAAATCCTGTAATTTTCTTTTAAGTTTAAGAGGATTATGGTGGAAAAATTGCTAGATTATGTTGTAATACTTTTATTGCATCAAATGTTATGCAACAGAATAGAGTGCTCAGAGATAACACCGACAGAGGAGATTTATGATGTATTTCGGGTGATAAAACCCAAAGAGCATTCCAGAGCATGAGTTAATGTTTCTGTTCTGTACCGTACCAGGAAGAGATGGTTCCAGTTTGGAGTCGGAGGGACAGACACAATGAAAACTGTTGACACAGCAGATGCCGTCTGCTGTGTATTATAGGTATCTTTCATACGAATCTTAACCTTGTGACCCGTTCTATACATCTGTTGTTCGTCATGTAGGTTGAAAGGGGTGTATCTTGGCTAGAAAAGACCTTCGTACTTTTGTCTCCCGGGCTCTCAACGAATCTTTTGACCGTGAATCGTCGACCAGCCATCATTATCGTAGAGCACTCAATCGAAGTATAACTCTGACTTGTGTGATAAGTTTGTCTCTCTCTCATTTGATAGTAAAGAAATTAACCACCCCACCTAACCTTAAGCTCTACCCTTATTCTAACCCTAACCTTAAGCTCTACCCTTATTCTAACCCTAACCTTAAGCTCTACCCTTATTCTAACCCTAACCTAAAGCCCTACCCTTATATAGCTATATATTACAGTGGCATAGTAGTATACAGTAATATATATATATAGATTATATATATATATATATATATATATATATATATATATAGGGGCAGTGGTATAAAGGTATTTATTACAGTGGTATAGTAGTACACAGTGTCCTCGGATGGGGCCACAGTGTCTCCTGACCCCTCCTGTCTCAGCCTCCAGTATTTATGCTGCAGTAGTTTATGTGTCGGGGGGCTAGGGTCAGTTTGTTATATCTGGAGTACTTCTCCTGTCCTATTCGGTGTCCTGTGTGAATCTAAGTATGCTCTCTCTAATACTCTCCTTCTCTCTTTCTTTCTCTCTCTCGGAGGACCTGAGCCCTAGGACCATGCCCCAGGACTACCTGACATGATGACTCCTTGCTGTCCCCAGTCCACCTGGCCATGCTGCTGTTCCAGTTTCAACTGACCTGAGCCCTAGGACCATGCCCCAGGACTACCTGACATGATGACTCCTTGCTGTCCCCAGTCCACCTGGCCATGCTGCTGCTCCAGTTTCAACTGTTCTGCCTTATTATTATTCGACCATGCTGGTCATTTATGAACATTTGAACATCTTGGCCATGTTCTGTTATAATCTCCACCCGGCACAGCCAGAAGAGGACTGGCCACCCCACATAGCCTGGTTCCTCTCTAGGTTTCTTCCTAGGTTTTGGCCTTTCTAGGGAGTTTTTCCTAGCCACCGTGCTTTTACACCTGCATTGTTTGCTGTTTGGGGTTTTAGGCTGGGTTTCTGTACAGCACTTTGAGATATCAGCTGATGTACGAAGGGCTATATAAATAAATTTGATTTTGATTGGATTTGATCTAGCAATACCACAGGTCTATTTCTCACCTGGTCCTCAAAAGAAAGCGCCTGTCCCATGTCACGAGGGAACCCATCAATCACGATCCCGCTAGCGTCTGGAATCTTCATGATCTTCTGCTTGATCTCAGTGATGGTGGTCTCCTGTAAGGGAATAGAGTATCAAAACAGTGATGGTGGTCTCCTGTAAGGGAATAGAGTATCAAAACAGTGATGGTGGTCTCCTGTAAGGGAATAGAGTATCAAAACAGTGATGGTGGTCTCCTGTAAGGGAATAGAGTATCAAAACAGTGATGGTGGTCTCCTGTAAGGGAATAGAGTATCAAAACAGTGATGGTGGTCTCCTGTAAGGGAATAGAGTATCAAAACAGTGATGGTGGTCTCCTGTAAGGGAATAGAGTATCAAAACAGTGATGGTGGTCTCCTGTAAGGGAATAGAGTATCAAAACAGTGATGGTGGTCTCCTGTAAGGGAATAGAGTATCAAAACAGTGATGGTGGTCTCCTGTAAGGGAATAGAGTATCAAAACAGTGATGGTGGTCTCCTGTAAGGGAATAGAGTATCAAAACAGTGATGGTGGTCTCCTGTAAGGGAATACTGGTACCCTGTGTATATAACCATGTTATTACCTCGTACCCCTGCACATCTACTCAATACTGGTACCCTGTGTATATAACCATGTTATTACCTCGTACCCCTGCACATCTACTCAGTACTGGTACCCTGTGTATATAACCATGTTATTACCTCGTACCCCTGCACATCTACTCAATACTGGTACCCTGTGTATATAACCATGTTATTACCTCGTACCCCTGCACATCTACTCAATACTGGTACCCTGTGTATATAACCATGTTATTACCTCG